>NW_027423357.1:0-135000 GCF_048934315.1 Petromyzon marinus
CCACCACCGATCACCACCACCACCATCACCACCATCATCACCCACCCCCACCACCACCACCTATCACCACCACCACCATCACACCACCACCATCACCACCACCATCACCACCATCACCACCACCATCACCACCACCACCATCACCAGCACCATCACCACCACCACCACCACCCATCACCACCACCACCATCACCCCCACCACCACCACCATCACCACCACCCCACCACCACCACCCCCATACCACCACCATCACCCCCACCACCACCACCACCAACCACCACCACCCCCACCACCACCCCCATCACCACCACCACCATCACCATCACCACCACCACCACCACCCCCACCACCACCCCCATCACCACCACCACCATCACCCCACCACCACCACCACCACCACCACCACCACCATCACCACCACCACCATCACCACCACCATCACCACCATCCACCACCATCACCATCACCACCATCACCACCACCATCACCACCACCACCATCACCACCATCACCACCATCACCACCACCATCACCACCACCACCATCACCACCACCATCACCACCACCACCATCACCCACCACCACCACCACCACCACCACCATCACCACCACCACCCCCACACCACCACCACCATCCACACCACCACCACCAACCACCCCCACCACCACCCCCATCACCACCACCACCACCACCCCCACCACCACCCCCTCACCACCACCACCACCACCCCATCACCACCACCACCACCACCACCACCACCACCATCACCACCACCACCCCCACCACCACCATCACCACCACCATCACCACCACCACCACCACCATCACCACCACCATCACCACCACCCCCACCACCACCACCACCACCACCACCACCACCACCATCACCACCATCATCACCACCCCACCACCACCCACCATCACCACCACCACCACCACCACCACCACCACCACCACCATCACCACCATCACCACCCATCACCACCACCACCATCACAGCACCATCACCACCACCCCCATCACCACCACCACCACCATCACCCCCACCACCACCACCACCACCATCACCACCACCCCCACCACCACCACCCCCATCACCACCACCATCACCCCCACTACCACCACCACCACACCACCACCACCACCACCACCACCCCCATCACCATCACCACCACCACCATCACCAACCACCATCACCACCACCACCACCCCCCACCACCACCCCCATCACCATCACCACCCCCATCACCACCACCACCATCACCCCCACCACCACCATCACCCCCACCACCACCCCCACCACCACCACCATCACCACCACCACCATCACCACCACCACCATCACCACCACCATCACCACCATCACCACCACCATCACCACCAGCACCTCACCACCACCACCATCATCCCCACCACCACCCCCACCACCACCCCCATCACCACCACCATCACCCACCATCACCACCACCACCACCATCACCACCCCACCACCACACCACCACCACCACCCCCACCACCACCCCCATCACCATCACCACCCCCATCACCACCACCACCATCACCCCCCCCACCACCATCGCCACCACCATCACCCCCACCACCACCCCCACCACCACCAACCCCCACCACCACACCACCCCACCACCACCCCCCACCACCACCACTATCACCACCACCACCATCACCACACCATCACCACCATCACCACCACCATCACCACCACCACCATCACCAGCACCACCATCACCCCACCACCACCACCATCATCACCCCCACCACCACCACCACCATCACACCATCACCATCACCACCATCATCACCACACATCACCACCACCACCATCATCACCCCCACCACCACCCCCACCACCACCTCCATCACCACCACCATCACCACCACCATCACCACCATCATCACCACCACCATCACCACCACCACCACTCACCACCACCACCACCACCACCATCACCCCACCACCACCACCATCACCCCCACCATCACCACCACCATCACCACCCCCACCATCACCACCCCCACCATCACCAACCACCACCATCATCACACCATCACCACCACCATCACCACCACCACCATCACAACCACCACCATCACCACCACCATCAACACCACCATCACCCCCACCATCACCACCCCCACCATCATCACCACCACCATCATCACCCCACCATCACCATCATCACCACCATCACCCCCACCATCACCACCACCATCACCCCACCATCATCACCACCACCATCATCACCACCACCATCACCACCCCCACCACCACCATCCCACCATCACCACCCCCACCACCACCACCCCACCATCATCACCCCACCATCACCCCCACCATCACCCCACCATCACCACCACCATCACCCATACCATCACCACCACCATCACCCATACCATCACCACCACCATCACCACCACCACCACCATCACCATCACCACCATCACCACCACCACCATCACCCCCACCATCACCACCACCATCACCACCATCACCCCACCATCACCACCACCATCACCACCATCACCACCATCACCATCACCACCACCACCATCACCACCACCCCCACCACCATCACCACCACCATCACCACCACCCCACCACCACCACCCCCATCACCACCACCATCACCACCACCACCATCACCACCATCATCACCACCCCCACCACCATCACCACCACCACCATCACCACCACCACCATCACCACCACCATCACCACCATCACCACCACCATCACCACCACCATCACCACCACCACCAGCACCACCACCACCACCACACCCCATCACCACCACCACCATCACCCCCACCACCACCACCATCACCACCACCACCACCCCCATCACCACCACCATCACCCCCACCACCACCACCACCATCACCACCACCACCACCCCCACCACCACCCCCATCACCATCACCACCACCACCATCACCACCACCATCACCACCACCACCACCCCCACCCCCCCACCACCCCCATCACCATCACCACCCCCATCACCACCACCACCATCACCATCACCCCCACCACCACCATCGCCACCACCATCACCCCCACCACCACCCCCACCACCACCCCCATCACCACCACCACCACCACCCCCATCACCACCACCACCATCACCACCACCACCATCATCACCCCCACCACCATCACCACCACCACCATCACCCCCACCACCACCCCCATCACCACCACCACCATCACCACCACCATCACCCCCACCACCATCACCCCCACCACCACCACCACCATCACCCCCACCACCACCCCCACCACCACCACCATCACCACCACCATCACCACCACCCCCACCACCACCACCCCCATCACCACCACCATCACCACCACCACCATCACCACCATCATCACCACCCCCACCACCACCACCATCACCACCACCACCATCACCACCACCACCACCACCATCACCACCACCATCACCACCATCACCACCACCATCACCACCACCACCATCACCAGCACCATCACCACCACCACCACCACCCCCATCACCACCACCACCATCACCCCCACCACCACCACCACCATCACCACCACCCCCACCACCACCACCCCCAGCACCACCACCATGACCCCCACCACCACCACCACCATCACCACCACCCCCACCACCACCTCCACCACCATCACCACCAACCATCACCACCATAACCACCACCATCACCACCAGCACCATCACCTCCACCACCATCACCCCCACCACCACCATCACCACCACCATCACCAACCATCACCACCCACACATCACCACCACCATCACACAATCACCACCACCATCACCACCACCACCATCACCCCCACCACCACCACCATCACCACCACCATCACCACCCCCACCATCACCACCCCCACCATCATCACCCCCACCATCATCACCCCCACCACCACCACCATAACCACCACCATCACCACCATCACCACCACCACCACCACCATCACCCCCATCACCACCACCACCATCACCCCCACCACCACCACCACCATCACCCCCACCACCACCACCACCATCACCCCCACCACCATCATCCCCACCACCACCACCATCACCACCCCATCACCCCCACCACCCCCACCACCACCACCATCCACCACAACCACCACCTCACCACCACCACCACCCACCATCACCACCACCACCACCCCCACCACCACCACCCCCATCACCACCACCATCACCACCACCACCATCACCACCATCATCATCACCACCCCCACCACCACCACCATCACCACCACCACCATCACCACCACCACCATCACCCCCACCACCACCACCATCACCACCACCATCACCACCACCACCATCACCACCACCATCACCACCACCACCACCCCCACCACCACACCCCATCACCATCACCACCCCCATCACCACCACCACCATCACCCCCACCACCACCATCACCCCCACCACCACCCCCACCACCACCACCATCACCACCACCACCATCACCACCACCACCATCACCACCACCATCACCACCATCACCACCACCATCACCACCACCACCATCACCAGCACCATCACCACCACCACCACCATCACCCCCACCACCACCCCCACCACCACCCCCATCACCACCACCATCACCACCACCATCACCACCATCATCACCACCACCATCACCACCACCACCACCATCACCACCACCACCACCATCACCCCCACCACCATCACCACCACCATCACCACCACCATCACCACCACCATCACCCCCACCATCACCACCACCATCACCACCACCATCACCACCCCCACCATCACCAACCCCACCATCATCACCCCCACCATCATCACCCCCACCATCACCACCATCACCACCACCATCACCACCACCACCACCACCACCATCACAACCACCACCATCACCACCACCACCATCAACACCACCATCACCCCCACCATCACCACCCCCACCATCATCACCACCACCATCATCACCCCCACCATCACCACCACCATCATCACCCCCACCATCACCACCACCATCACCACCATCACCACCACCATCACCACCCCCACCACCACCACCATCATCACCACCACCATCACCATCACCACCACCATCACCACCCCCACCATCATCACCCCCACCATCACCCCCACCATCACCACCACCACCACCATCACCCATACCATCACCACCACCATCACCACCACCACCACCATCACCACCATCACCACCACCACCATCACCATCACCACCACCACCATCACCACCACCACCATCACCCCCACCATCACCATCACCACCACCACCATCACCACCATCACCACCACCACCATCATCACCCCCACCATCACCCCCACCATCACCACCACCATCACCACCATCACCCCCACCATCACCACCACCATCACCACCATCACCACCATCACCATCACCACCACCACCATCACCACCACCACCATCACCCCCACCATCACCACCACCATCACCACCACCATCACCACCACCATCACCACCCCCACCATCACCACCATCACCACCACCATCACCACCATCATCACCACCATCACCACCATCACCATCACCACCACTACCATCATCATCTTACTATCTTTATTTGAATCACATCACATGGTTTAGAGATAGGGGGTAGTGATAGTGATAGGGGGTAGTGATAGGGGGTAGTGATAGGGGGTAGTGATAGGGGGTAGTGATAGGGGGTAGTGATAGGGGGTAGGGATAGTGAAAGGGGGTAGTGATAGTGAAAGGGGGTAGTGATAGGGGGTAGTGATAGGGGGTAGAGATAGGGGGTAGTGATAGGGGGTAGTGATAGGGGTAGTGATAGGGGGTAGTGATAGGGGGTAGTGATAGTGATAGGGGGTAGTGATAGGGGGTAGTGATAGGGGGTAGTGATAGGGGGTAGTGATGGGGGTAGTGATAGTGATAGGGGGTAGTGATAGGGGGTAGTGATAGGGGGTAGTGATAGGGGGTAGTGACAGTGATAGGGGGTATTGATAGGGGGTAGTGATAGGGGGTAGTGATAGGGGGTAGTGATAGGGGGTTGTGATAGGGGGTAGTGATAGGGGGTAGTGATAGGGGGTAGATAGTGATAGGGGGTAGTGATAGTGATAGGGGGTAGTGATAGGGGGTAGAGATAGGGGGTAGTGATAGGGGGTAGTGATAGGGGGTAGTGATAGGGGGTAGTGATAGGGGGTAGTGATAGGGGGTAGTGATAGGGGGTAGTGATAGGGGGTAGTGATAGGGGGTAGTGATAGGGGGTAGTGATAGGGGGTAGTAATAGGGGGTAGTGATAGGGGGTAGTGATAGTGATAGGGGGTAGTGATAGGGGGTAGTGATAGGGGTACTGATAGGGGGTAGTGATAGGGGGTAGTGATAGGGGGTAGTGATAGTGATAGGGGGTAGTGATAGGGGGTAGTGATAGTGATAGGGGGTAGTGATAGGGGGTAGAGATAGGGGGTAGTGATAGGGGGTAGTGATAGGGGGTAGTGATAGGGGGTAGTGATAGGGGGTAGTGATAGGGGGTAGTGATAGGGGAGAGTGATAGGGGGTAGTGATAGGGGGTAGTGATAGGGGGTAGTGGTAGTGGTTAATGTTCGGGTTAGGGCTAAATTGATGATTAGTACCAAGCCACACGACTCCACAAGACAGGAGCAAACGTCTTAACACTACCAACGACGAGCTTAGGGGTTCACGATGGCCGTGTCAGAGACACTGAGAGTCTGGGTTCAAGCCCTGGGTCTGGGTGTCTCTCAGGGGGTTCACAATGGCCGTGTCACAGACACTGAGACGCTGGGTTCAAGCCCTGGGTCTGGGTGTCTCTCTCTCACAGGGGGTTCACAATGGCCGTGTCAGAGACACTCAGAGTCTGGGTTCTAGCCCTGGGTCTGGGTGTCTCTCTCAGGGGGTTCACAGTGGCCGTGTCACAGACACTGAGACGCTGGGATCTAGCCCTGGGTCTGGGTGTCTCTTTCAGGGGGTTCACAGTGGCTGTGTCAGAGACACTCAGAGTCTGGGTTCTAGCCCTGGGTCTGGGTGTCTCTTTCAGGGGGTTCTCAGCAGTCACTCGAAAGTAGCTCTGTGACAGCTACTTCCAGGGCCACGGTCTCCGTGCTACGGCTGGGGATGTTGGGGGTCCTAGCAGGAGCAGCACAGCGGGTTCCTTGCGTCAATAAATAGCGATCACCTCTAGCGGACGGAGAGAGACACGGGGAGGAGACACGGGGAGAGAGACACGGGGGGGAGAGAGACACGGGGAGGACAGAGACACGGGGAGGAGGGAGACACGGGGGGAGGGAGACACGGGGAGGAGGGAGACACGGGGGGAGAGACACGGGGGGGAGGGAGACACGGGGGGAGAGACACGGGGGGGAGGGAGAGACACGGGGAGGAGAGAGACACGGGGAGGGAGACACGGGGGGAGGGAGACACGGGGAGGAGGGAGACACGGGGAGAGAGACACGGGGAGACACGGGGGGAGGGAGACACGGGGAGGAGGGAGACACGGGGAGAGAGACACGGGGGGGAGGGAGACACGGGGAGGGAGAGACACGGGGGGGAGGGAGACACGGGGAGAGACACGGGGAGAGACACGGGGAGAGAGAGAGACACGGGGAGAGAGAGACACGGGGGGGAGAGAGACACGGGGAGGGAGAGACACGGGGAGGAGAGAGACACGGGGAGGAGGGAGACACGGGGGGAGGGAGAGACACGGGGAGGAGAGAGACACGGGGAGGAGGGAGACACGGGGAGGGAGACACGGGGGGGGAGAGAGACACGGGGAGAGAGACACGGGGGGGGAGAGAGACACGGGGAGGAGAGACACGGGGGGGAGGGAGACACGGGGGGAGGGAGACACGGGGAGGAGGGAGACACGGGGGGAGAGACACGGGGAGAGAGACACGGGGGGGGAGGGAGAGACACGGGGAGGAGAGAGACACGGGGAGGAGGGAGACACGGGGGGAGAGACACGGGGGGGAGGGAGAGACACGGGGAGAGAGACACGGGGAGAGAGACACGGGGAGGAGGGTGACACGGGGGGAGGGAGACACGGGGAGGAGGGAGACACGGGGGGAGGGAGACACGGGGAGGAGGGAGACACGGGGAGAGAGACACGGGGGGGAGGGAGACACGGGGGGAGGGAGACACGGGGAGGAGGGAGACACGGGGGGGAGACACGGGGAGGAGAGAGACACGGGGAGAGAGACACGGGGGGGAGAGAGACACGGGGAGGAGAGAGACACGGGGGGGAGGGAGACACGGGGGGAGGGAGACACGGGGAGGAGGGAGACACGGGGGGAGAGACACGGGGAGAGAGACACGGGGGGGGAGGGAGAGACACGGGGAGGAGAGAGACACGGGGAGGAGGGAGACACGGGGGGAGAGACACGGGGGGGAGAGGCACGGGGAGAGAGACACGGGGAGAGAGACACGGGGAGAGAGACACGGGGGGGAGGGAGACACGGGGAGGGAGAGACACGGGGGGGAGGGAGACACGGGGAGAGACACGGGGAGGGAGAGACACGGGGAGGAGAGAGACACGGGGAGGAGGGAGACACGGGGGGAGGGAGACACGGGGAGGAGGGAGACACGGGGGGAGGGAGACACGGGGAGGAGGGAGACACGGGGGGGAGAGACACGGGGGGGGAGGGAGACACGGGGAGAGAGACACGGGGAGAGAGACACGGGGAGGGAGACGGGGGGGAGGGAGGCACGGGGAGGGAGACACGGGGAGTGAGACACGGGGAGAGAGAGTCACGGGGAGGGAGACACGGGGAGAGAGACACGGGGAGAGAGACACGGGGAGTGAGACACGGGGAGAGAGAGTCACGGGGAGGGAGACACGGGGAGAGAGACACGGGGAGAGAGACACGGGGAGGGAGACGGGGGGGAGGGAGGCACGGGGAGGGAGACACGGGGAGGGAGAGACACGGGGAGAGAGACACGGGGAGTGAGACACGGGGAGAGAGAGTCACGGGGAGTGAGACACGGGGAGAGAGACACACGGGGAGAGAGAGACACGGGGAGAGAGAGACACGGGGAGTGAGACACGGGGAGGAGGGAGACACGGGGGGGAGGGAGACACGGGGAGAGGCTGTGAGGGTTACAGGACAGTGTTGGCACAGTGAGGATCAGTGATGATGCTGATGATGATGTTGCTGATGATGATGCTGCTGCTGATGATTTTGCTGATTATGTTGTTGTTGGTGATGCTGCAGATGATGGTGATGATGTTGGTGGTGATGATGTTGGTGATGACGGTGAGGATGATGTTGGTGGTGATGATGATGGTGATGATGTTGGTGGTGATGTTGGTGGTGATATTGGTGATGTTGGTGGTGATGATGTTGGTAATGATGTTGGTAATGATGTTGGTGGTGATGTTGGTGATGATGTTGGTGATGATGTTGGTAATGATGTTGGTAATGATGATGGTGATGATGTTGGTGGTGATGTTGGTAATGATGTTGGTAATGATGTTGGTGGTGATGTTGGTGGCGATGTTGGTGGTGATGTTGGTGATGATGTTGGTGATGATGTTGGTGATGATGATGGTGACGATGATTGTGACGATGTTGGTGATTATGTTGGTGATGATGATGGTGATGATGATGGTGACGATGATTGTGACGATGTTGGTGACGATGTTGGTGATGATGTTGGTGGTGATGATGGTGATGATGTTGGTGATGATGTTGGTGATGATGTTGGTGGTGATGTTAGTGATGATGGTGACGATGATTGTGACGATGTTGGTGGTGATGATGGTGATGATGATGTTGATGATGTTGGTGGTGATGATACTGATGATGTTGGTGACGTTAGTTTCCAGACAGGTTCTGTTTGTTCATCTGAGCTTGCATCCGAGCCAACTTCTCCTGCATTCTCTTGAGCTGAGACACGGAGACACAAGGAGACAGATTAGAGAAGACACAGAGATACACAGAGACACACAGAGACACATAGAGACACACAGAGATAGATAGATACACAGAGACGCATAGAGACACACAGAGACACACAGAGACACACAGAGACACACAGAGACACATAGATACACAGAGACACATAGAGACACACAGAGATAGATAGAGACACACAAAGACACACAGAGATAGATAGAGACACATAGAGACACATAGAGATACACAGAGACACACAGAGACACACAGAGACACATAGATACACAGAGACACACAGAGACACATAGAGACACATAGAGACACAGAGATACACAGAGACACACAGAGACACATAGAGACACAGAGACACACAGAGACACACAGAGACACATAGAGACACAGAGATACACAGAGACACACAGAGACACATAGAGACACACAGAGATAGATAGAGACACACAAAGACACACAGAGATAGATAGAGACACATAGAGATACACAGAGACACACAGAGACACACAGAGACATACAGACACATAGAGACACACAGAGATAGATAGAGACACAGAGACACATAGAGACACACAGAGACACACAGAGACACATAGAGACACAGAGATACACAGAGACACACAGAGACACATAGAGACACATAGAGATAGATAGAGACACACAAAGACACACAGAGATAGATAGAGACACATAGAGACACACAGAGACACATAGAGACACATAGAGACATACAGAGACACATAGAGACATACAGACACACACAGAGACACACAGAGAAACACACAGAGACACACAGACACAGAGAGACACACAGAGAGAGACACACAGAGACACACAGAGACACACACAGAGACACACAGAGACACAGATACACAGAGACACAGACAGAGACACAGGGACACACAGGGACAGAGACATACAGAGACACACAGAGACAGAGACACACAGAGACACACAGACAGACAGAGACACACAGGGACACACAGGGACACACAGAGACACACAGTGACAAAGACACACAGAGACAGAGATACACACAGACAGGGACACACATAGACACAGACACAGAGACACACAGACAGAGACACACAGAGACACAGGCACACACAGAGACACAGACACAGAGACACACAGACACAAAGACACAGACACACAGAGACACACACAGAGACAGAGACACACAGACACACACAGACACAGACAGAGACACACAGAGACACAGAGACAGAGACACACAGAGACACAGAGAGACAGAGACACACAGACAGGGACACACAGAGACACAGACACAGAGACACAGACACACAGGGACACACAGACAAAGAGACACACAGACACACAGGGACAGAGACACACAGAGACACACAGAGACACAGACACATATACACACAGAGACACAGACATAGAGACAGGGACACACAGAGACACAGAGACACAGACACAGAGACACAGACACAGAGACACACAGAGACAGAGACACATAGAGACAGAGACACACAAAGACAGGGACACACAGAGACACACAGAGACAGAGACACACAGAGACACACAGAGACACAGACACAGAGACACACAGAGACAGAGACACACACAGAGACACACACACAGACAGAGACACAGAGACACACACACAGAGACACACAGAGACACACACAGAGACACAGACACAGAGACACACACACAGACAGAGACACAGAGACACACAGACACACGCAGACACAGAGACACACAGAGACACAGACACAGAGACACACAGAGACACAGAGAGGCACACACAGAGACACACAGAGACACAAAGAGACATACAGAGACACACAGAGACAGAGACACACAGAGACAGAGACACAGACAGGGACACACAGAGACATAGACAGAGACACAGGGACAGACACAGACAGGGACACACAGAGACACACAGACAGACACAGAGACACACAGAGACACACACACAGAGGCACACACAGAGAGGCACACACAGAGACACACAGAGACAGAGACACACAGAGACACACAGAGACAGAGACACACAGAGACAGAGACACAGACAGGGACACACAGAGACATAGACAGAGACACAGGGACAGAGACACAGGCAGGGACACACAGAGACAGAGACACACAGAGACAAACAGAGACATGCACATACACACACAGAGACACACAGAGACACACACAGAGACACAGGGACAGAGACACACACAGCGACACAGAGACACACAGAGACACAGAGACACACAGAGACAGACAGAGAGGCACACACAGAGACACAGAGACACACAGAGATAGAGACACACAGAGACACACAGAGACAGAGACACACAGAGACACACACAGACACACACAGAGACACAGACACACAGACACGCAGACACACACAGACACACACAGAGACACAAAAACACAGCCACAGGGACACACAGGGACACACAGAAACACAGACACACAGACACACAGGGACAGAGACACAGACACACAGTGACACTGAGACACACAGACACAGGGACAGGGGCTAAGGGGGACACAGAGACAGAGACTAAGGGAGACAGGGAGAGACAGAGACACAGAGACACAGACAGAGACACACAGACACACAGAGAGACACACAGAGACACACAGAGACACAGACACGGAGACACAGACACACAGAGACACACACAGACAGGGATACACAGAGACACAGAGACACAGACTAAGGGGGACACAGAGACAGAGACACACACAGACACACACAGACACACACAGACAGAGACACAGAGACACACAGACAGACACAGACAGAGACACACACAGACACACACAGAGACAGAGACACACAGACAGACACAGACATAGACACACACAGACAGAGACACAGACACACAGACAGACACAGACAGGGACACACACAGGGACAGGGACACACAGACACACAGGGATACAGGGACATAGACACACACAGACACACACACAGACATAGACACACAGAGACACAGGGACACACACACAGAGACAGGGACACACAGACACACAGGGACAGGGACACACAGGGACAGGGACACAGGTACACACACACACAGGGACAAGGACACACACAGACACACACAGAGACACACAGACACACAGACACACACAGAGACACACACACAGACACACAGGGACACACACACAGGGACACACACACAGACACACACAGACACACAGAGACACACACACACAGACACACACAGAGACACACACAGACACAGAGACACAGACACACAGAAACACACACAGAGACAGAGACACAGACTAAGGGGGATACAGAGACAGAGACACACACAGACAGAGACACACAGACAGAGACACACAGACAGACACAGACAGAGACACACACAGACACACACAGAGACAGAGACACACAGAGACAGACAGAGAGGCACACACAGAGACACAGAGACACACAGAGACAGAGACACACAGAGACACACAGAGACAGAGACACACAGAGACACACACAGACACACACAGAGACACAGACACACAGACACGCAGACACACACAGACACACACAGACACACACAGAGACACAAAAACACAGCCACAGGGACACACAGAAACACAGACACACAGACACACAGGGACAGAGACACAGACACACAGTGACACTGAGACACACAGACACACAGTGACACAGAGACACACAGACACAGGGACAGGGGCTAAGGGGGACACAGAGACAGAGACTAAGGGAGACAGGGAGAGACAGAGACACAGACAGAGACACACAGACACACAGAGAGACACACAGAGACACACAGAGACACAGACACGGAGACACAGACACACAGAGACACACACAGACAGGGATACACAGAGACACAGAGACACAGACTAAGGGGGACACAGAGACAGAGACACACACAGACACACACAGACACACACAGACAGAGACACAGAGACACACAGACAGACACAGACAGAGACACACACAGACACACACAGAGACAGAGACACACAGACAGACACAGACATAGACACACACAGACAGAGACACAGACACACAGACAGACACAGACAGGGACACACACAGGGACAGGGACACACAGACACACAGGGATACAGGGACATAGACACACACAGACACACACACAGACATAGACACACAGAGACACAGGGACACACACACAGAGACAGAGACACACAGACAGACACAGACATAGACACACACAGACAGAGACACAGACACACAGACAGACACAGACAGGGACACACACAGGGACAGGGACACACAGACACACAGGGACACAGGGACATAGACACACACAGACACACACACAGACATAGACACACAGAGACACAGGGACACACACACAGACACACACACACAGAGACAGGGACACACAGACACACAGGGACAGGGACACACAGGGACAGGGACACAGGTACACACACACACAGGGACAAGGACAGACACAGACACACACAGAGACACACAGACACACAGACACACACAGAGACACACACACAGACACACAGGGACACACACACAGGGACACACACACAGACACAGACACACACAGACACACAGAGACACACACACACAGACACACACAGAGACACACACAGACACAGAGACACAGACACACAGAAACACACACAGAGACACAGAGACAGAGACACAGACTAAGGGGGATACAGAGACAGAGACACACACAGACAGAGACACACAGACAGAGACACACAGACAGAGACACACAGACAGACACAGACAGAGACACACACAGACAGAGACACACAGACAGACAGACACAGACATAGACACACACAGACAGAGACACACAGACAGAGACACACAGACAGAGACACACACAGACACACAGAGACACACAGACAGACACAGAGACACACACAGACACACACACAGAGACACAGATACACAGAGACACAGAGACACGCAGACACACACAGACACACACAGAGACACAAAAACACAGACACAGGGACACACAGGGACACACAGAAACACAGACACACAGACACACAGGGACAGAGACACAGACACACAGTGACACTGAGACACACAGACACACAGTGACACAGAGACACACAGACACAGGGACAGGGGCTAAGGGGGACACAGAGACAGAGACTAAGGGAGACAGGGACACACAGAGACAGAGACTAAGGGAGACAGGGAGAGACAGAGACACAGACAGAGACACACAGAGAGACACACAGAGAGACACACAGAGACACACAGACACGGAGACACGGAGACACAGACACACAGAGACACACACAGACAGGGATACACAGAGACACAGAGACACAGACTAAGGGGGACACAGAGACAGAGACACACACAGACACACACAGACACACACAGACAGAGACACAGAGACACACAGACAGACACAGACAGAGACACACACAGACACACACAGAGACAGAGACACAGACAGACACAGACATAGACACACACAGACAGAGACACAGACACACAGACAGACACAGACAGGGACACACACAGGGACAGGGACACACAGACACACAGGGACACAGGGACACAGGGACATAGACACACACAGACACAAACACAGACATAGACACACAGAGACACAGGGACACACACACAGAGACACACACACATAGACAGGGACACACAGACACACAGGGACAGGGACACACAGGGACAGGGACACAGGTACACACACACACAGGGACAAGGACACACACAGACACACACAGAGACACACACACAGACACACAGGGACACACACACACAGGGACACACACACACAGACACACACAGACACACAGAGACACACACACACAGACACACACACACACAGACACACACAGAGACACACACAGACACACATAGACACACACAGACACACACACAGAGACACACAGACACACAGGGACACAGGGACATAGACACACAGACAGACACAGCGACAGGGACTCAGCGGGACACACACACACAGGGACACAGACACACACAGACAGACACACACACAGGGACACAGACAGACACACAGGGACACAGACACAGACAGACACAGGGACAGGGACTCAGTGGGACACTCCCCAGGTTCACCTCAGCCTCTTTTTCCTTCAAGATGGCATCGTCTCCAGAACGATCCGACCTGGGGCAGAGGAGCCGGGGATTACTTTACAGATTACATCGCGTGAGCCAGGGATTACTTTACAGATATCATCACGTGAGCCGTGGATTACTTAACAGATTACATCGCGTGAGCCAGGGATTACTTTACAGATAACATCGCGTGAGCCAGGGATTACTTTACAGATTACATCACGTGAGCCAGGGATTACTTTACAAATAACATCGTGAGAGTCATGGATTACTTTACAAATAACATCATAAGAGCAAGGGATTGCTTTAAAGATTACATCGCGCGAGCCAGGGATTACTTTACAGATTACATCGTGGTAGGATTACTTAATTGATTACATTAAAGATTACATTAAAGAGCCAAGGATTACATTGCAGACAACAGTCGAGAGCCAGGGATTACTTTACCGATTACAGTACAGATCGATAGAGAGCAGTTTGTACAGTGCGTAGGTGTACAGTGTGTACAGTGCACAAAACGAGTTGTGTACAGTAGGGCGAGGGGCAGCACGAGGCCTCGCGCGGCGTGGGAGGCGGCGGAGGCGGAGCCGGGGGCGGAGCCGGGGGCGGAGTCGGAGGCGTGACGGAGGCACTCGGAGCGGAACGACTCGTACAGTAGCTCGTGCGTCACTTCCTGCAGGTCCTGCATGTGCGTGCTGTGGCGGGGCGAAGAGGGGGGCGGGGCGAAGAGGGGGGAGGAGCCAAGGGGAGAAGATTGGGTGACTTGAGAGTGAGTGAGTGGCTCTGGACGGGTGCGAGGGGCTGGTAACCCCTCCACCTTCAAAAATTTGCCACGAAACCACGACTTAAAAATCTAATTTACAAGCTTGTGCCGGAGGCGCCGAGGGGACAGGTGTCTATGACGTCTCCTGGCCAAACCCAAATTGGCAGAGCCAGGAGATTGAATCTCTACCCTCGGAGCTCCTCCAGAAACAACGAAAAGCCACTTCGTGTGGCCACGTGGAATGTTCGAACGCTCACTGCGGAGGAGAGGCTGCCACTCCTCTGTCGGGAGCTGGACCGGTACCGCCTGGATCTCTGTGGCATTCAGGAGGTCCGGTGGACTGGTTCTGGCTCCTGCCACCATGAGGGGTGGACAGTCCTCTACTCGGGGCAGGAGACTGCCAAACAACAGGGTGTGGCTCTTCTTTTGAACAAAATAATGATGGGGGCGTGGGAGCGTGGCGGTGAGGTGTGGGAAGCTGTAAGCCCCAGGCTACTTTGGGCTCGCCTTCCCATCAATCGGAGGCGAGGAGTGGTGGTCGTGGTTACTTATGCCCCCACCGAAGACAAACATCCGTGGAGGGATGCAGGCAAAGCCGATAAGTCAGATGCCTTCTATGACCTGTCACAGGTGCTGGCTAAAGTGGCCCCTTGGGATAGTCATCTTGTTGGGTGACTTCAATGACCGAGTTGGTCATGATGCTGGCACCTGGTCTTGAGTGATTAGAGGGCATGGGTCAGATCAGCTCAATAACAACGGTAGGAGGCTGCTAGATTTTTGTGCAGCCCATGGAATTGTAATTACCAACACGCTGTTCCGGCATCGGCGCATCCACACAACATCATGGATACATGCCGGGTCCAAGCAAGAACATCTGCTGGACTACATAGTGACGGACCAGTGGATGCGAGGCCATGTCCTTGACACCAGGACCTACCGTGGAGCTGATCTGCCCTCTTACCATCGACTAGTCATCTGTAAGATGCGCCTGCCATTCTTCCACTCCGGTGGTGGGTGTATACCCAGGACCCCATTCCAACCTAAAGTGGCCTGGTCTCTTTTGTCTGATGAAAGTTGCAAGCAAGAATTTCATCATCGCTTGCGGCTGAGGTTGGCATCGTCCCCCACTCCTCCTGATGTCGAGGGTAAATGGGCGAGGTTTAGGACTGACTCATGCAGCTGCAATGGCTGCTTTGGGTATGCGGTCCAGACCTCCCCAGAGACCCTGGCTGACAGAGGAGGTGTTCAGGATGGTTGAGAAAAAGCGATAGGCCGACTGTCATCGGCTACAGAATCCCACGTCAGAGAATGAGGCTTACCGCAGCCTTTGCTAGGAGGTTCGGAGAGCCGTGAGGCGCTGCAAGGATGGGTGGTGGTCGCGGGTTGCTGAGGAGATGGAGTCTGCCTCAGTGGCCCGCGATCACAAATCTCTATTTAACTCCATCAAAAAAGTAACCTGCAGCACCACACCTATTACCATCATTAGGGGGAAAAACGGTGATCCAATCTCCGACCCCCAGGAACAGGTTTGCAGATTTGCTGAGCATTTCTGTGAGGTCCTGGGGGAGGGGAAATCCCTCAGCCTGGAAAACATTGTGGCACAAAGTGGGGATGACCCTGCTGAGGCTGCAGTGCCTCAAATATTGGAAGAAGTCACCCCTGTGAGTGGCTGGCTGAGGTGCCATCTGTTGAGGAAGTACTGAAGGCGATCCGGAGTCTGAGACCAGGAAAGTCACCGGGCAGAGATGATCTCCCAAGCGAAATGCTGAGGGAGGGTGGCGTTTGTGCACAGACTGCCCTATATGACATCATAACAACAGTCTGGACCACTGGATGGGTGCCGCAGGATTGGAAGGATGCCCTGGTGGTCCCCCTCTTTAAGAAGGGGGACCGCACAGACTGTAACAACTACAGGGGCATCTCACTCCTCAGTGTGCCGGGAAAGGTCCTGGCAAGGATTATTCAACATCGCCTTGCCAGGCACGCTGAGAAGAGGCTTGCGGAGCCCCAATGCGGTTTCAGGAAAGGGCGGTCATGCACAGATGCCATATTTTCTGTCCGTCTGCTACAGCAGAAGTGTAGGGAATTCCAACAAGACCTACATCTCTGCTTTATTGACCTGGTCAAGGTCTATGATACCATCAGTAGGCCTGGGCTCTGGGTTGTTCTTCATGCTTTTGGAGTCCCTGACCCTCTGCTCACGATCATTAAGGACCTTCATGATGGTGAGCGGGCCCGGGTCAAACTATGTGGCCGGGAGTCAGAGCCATTCCCTGTACACCTCGGGGTGCGACAGGGATGTCCTCTGGCTCCCACATTATTTAACATCTATTTTGACCACGTAGTTAGTGAACCCTTCAATAGCTGCACCGGGGGAATCTGCATTTGGTACAGATATAATGGGAGGCTGATCGATGCCCGGGTGCGGTCAAGGGATGGCTCCCTATTGCTCAACCACGTTATGTATGCCGATGATTTGGTAATAGCTGCTCATTCAGAGGATGAGTTGGAGACGCTGCTGCTGAAACTGGAGCGTGCCACTAAGAGATGGAGCCTTACCATCAGCCCCACCAATACTAAGCACCTGCCTGGGTATTTGTACCATCGGACACTCCACCCCCACAACTCCCAATCGGTGATGGGGCAGTTGTGGAGCGAGTGGAGAGTTTCCCATACTGGGCAGTGTGCTTATGACCAGCTCCATTTTAACAGCAGAGGTCTCACTCCGAATCAGTCGAGCGGCAATATCTTTTCATCGGTTGCATAACGCTGTGTGGAAGCTACCTGGTCTGTCGCTCCGCACTAATCTTCAGGTCTTCTCGGCCACGGTCATTGCCTCCCTTCTCTACGCTTGCGAAACGTGGACCCCCTAATGGAACATCTTCGCCGGTTAGAAACATTTAGGCTAGCCTGCCTACGATCCATCCTGAGTTTAACCAGGCTGGATTGTGTGAGGAGCTCACAAATCTTTGAAAGATCTGGGCAAGGTCCCATCGGTGAGCTCCTCCGGCAGGCAAGGCTGCGTTGGCTGGGTCATGTAGCCCGCATGCCCAGCCACCGCATGCCGAAACAGCTTTTGTTCGGTCGGATCAAGGGGGCTAAACGGGCACGGCACGGGCTAGAGAAGAGATGGAGTGACGTGGTACAGGAGGACGTGGAGCTGAGTGGACTTGCCGATGACTGGTACCAGCGGTGTCAAGATCGGCCTCTGTGGAGGAGGCTCGTGAAAGACGCTGCTACTGGGCAGTTGGAGGCAGTCGCCCTCCAACAACAACGAAGGGCGGAGGAGCAACGCTCACAACAACGAGCGGAGCGCCGGGTGGCTGAAGCACAGCAAGTTGGCACAGTAGGGGGCACAGGTGGTGCATCAGCCAGTCATCTCAGTCATCTCAGTCAGTCGACCCGTGGCACCTGCTGGGTCTGCCCCGTGACCTCCTGCCAGCGGGCGTTCGACACTTCACGTGGCCTCAAGGTGCACATGGCCTGGCACAAGCGTCGTGGTGACGTCACCGCCACTTAGTGGCGAATGGCGGTTGTTGTTGAGTGAGTGGCTATGTGGGTGAGTGGGTGGGTGAGTGAGTGGCTGGGTGAGTGAGTGGCTGGGTGGATGAGTGAGTGGGTGAGTGAGTGGCTATGTGGGTGAGTGGGTGGCTGGGTGGATGAGTGAGTGGCTGGGTGGGTGGGTGAGTGAGTGAGTGGGTGAGTGAGTGGGTGGGTGAGTGACTGGGTGGGTGAGTGAGTGGCTGGGTGGGTGGGTGAGTGAGTGGGTAGCTGAGTAAGTGGCTGGGTGAGCGAGTGAGTGAGCAGGTGAGTGGGTGGTGAATATGTGGTGAGTGAGTGGGTTAGTGAATGGACGGGTGAGCAGGTGAATGAGTCATGGGTAAGTGAGTGGGTGAGTAGGTGAGTGAGTAGGTGAGTGGGTGGGTGAGTGATTGAATGATTGAGTGGGTGAGGGAGTTTTGAGTGAGTGAATTAATGCGTGTGTAGGTGGTGAGTATGCGGTGAGTATGTGTTGAATGATTGATGGGTAAGTGAGTGTGTGAGAAGGTGAGTGAGAAGGTTAGTGAATGGCTGGGCAAGTGAATGAATGAGTGTGTGGTGAGTATGTGGTGAGTGAGCGGTGAGCGAGCGAGTGGTGAGCGAACACCAGCATGGTGGGTGAGTGGTGAGTGAGTGGTGAGTGAGTGAGTGGTGAGTGAGTGGTGAGTGGTGAGTGAGTGGTGAGTGAGTGGTGAGTGGTGAGTGAGTGGTAAGTGTACAGCAGCATGGTGAGTGAGTGGTGAGTGAGTGGTGAGTGAGTGGTGAGTGAGTGAGTGGTGAGTGAGTGGTGAGTGAGTGAATGAATGAGTGAGTGGTGAGTGGTGAGTGAGTGGTGAGTGAGTGGTGAGTGGTGAGTGTACACCAGCATGGTGAGTGAGTGGTGAGTGAGTGAGGGAGTGGTGAGTGAGTGGTGAGTGAGTGAGTGGTGAGTGAGTGGTGAGTGAGTGTGTGGTGAGTGGTGAGTGAGTGGTGAGTGAGTGTGTGGTGAGTGGTGAGTGAGTGGTGAGTGAGTGAGTGAGTGGTGAGTGAGTGAGTGGTGAGTGTGTGGTGAGTGTGTGGTGAGTGTGGTGAGTGAGTGGTGAGTGAGTGAGTGAGTGGTAAGTGAGTGTGTGGTGAGTGTGTGGTGAGTGAGTGGTGAGTGGTGAGTGAGTGGTGAGTGAGTGGTGGTGAGTGAGTGGTGAGTGAGTGAGTGAGTGAGTGGTGAGTGGTGAGTGAGTGGTGAGTGAGTGGTGTGAGTGAGTGATGGTGAGTGAAGAGTGAGTGGTGAGTGAGTGGATGTGAGTGAGTGGTGAGTGAGTGGTGAAGATGGTGATTCCGTGAGTGTGAGTGAATGAATGAGTGAGTGGTGAGTGAGTGGTGATTGAGTGGTGAGTGGTGAGTGTACACCAGCATGGTGAGTGAGTGGTGAGTGAGTGAGTGGTGAGTGAGTGGTGAGTGAGTGAGGAGTGAGTGGTGAGTGAGTGGTGAGTGAGTGTGTGGTGAGTGGTGAGTGAGTGGTGAGTGAGTGTGTGGTGAGTGGTGAGTGAGTGGTGAGTGAGTGAGTGAGTGGTGAGTGAGTGGTGAGTGAGTGAGTGGTGAGTGAGTGTGTGGTGAGTGGTGAGTGAGTGGTGAGTAAGTGAGTGAGTGGTGAGTGAGTGAGTGGTGAGTGAGTGTGTTGTGAGTGTGTGGTGAGTGGTGAGTGAGTGGTGAGTGAGTGGTGAGTGAGTGAGTGTGTGGTGAGTGAGTGGTGAGTGGTGAGTGAGTGGTGAGTGAGTGGTGAGTGAGTGAATGGTGAGTGGTGAGTGTGTGGTGAGTGAGTGGTGAGTGAGTGGTGAGTGTGTGGTGAGTGAGTGAGTGGTGAGTGAGTGGTGAGTGAGTGAGTTAGTGGTGAGTGAGTGGTGAGTGAGTGGTGAGTGAGTGAGTGGTGAGTGGTGAGTGAGTGGTGAGTTAGTGGTGAGTGAGTGGTGAGTGAGTGAGTGTTGAGTGAGTGGTGAGTGAGTGAGTGGTGAGTGACTGGTGAGTTAGTGGTGAGTGAGTGGTGAGTGAGTGGTGAGTGTGTGGTGAGTGAGTGGTGAGTGAGTGAGTGGTGAGTGGTGAGTGAATGAGTGGTGAGTGAGTGGTGAGTGAGTTGTGAGTATGTGGTGAGTGATTGGTGAGTGAGTGGTGAGTGGTGAGTGAATGAATGAGTGGTGAGTGAGTGGTGAGTGAGTGAGGAGTGAGTGAGTGGTGAGTGAGTGGTGAGTGAGTGTGTGGTGTGTGGTGAGTGAGTGGTGAGTGAGTGGTGAGTGAGTGAGTGGTGAGTGAGTGAATGGTGAGTGGTGAGTGTGTGGTGAGTGAGTGGTGAGTGGTGAGTGAGTGGTGAGTGAGTGAGTGAGTGGTGAGTTAGTGGTGAGTGTTGAGTGAGTGGTGAGTGAGTGGTGAGTGAGTGGTGAGTGAGTGAGTGGTGAGTGAGTGGTGAGTTAGTGGTGAGTGAGTGGTGAGTGAGTGAGTGTTGAGTGAGTGAGTGGTGAGTGGTGAGTGACTGGTGAGTTAGTGGTGAGTGAGTGAGTGTTGAGTGAGTGGTGAGTGAGTGGTGAGTGAGTGGTGAGTGAGTGAGTGGTGAGTGAGTGGTGAGTGTGTGGTGAGTGAGTGGTGAGTGAGTGGTGAGTGAATGAATGAGTGGTGAGTGAGTGGTGAGTGAGTTGTGAGTATGTGGTGAGTGAGTGGTGAGTGAGTGGTGAGTGAATGAATGAGTGGTGAGTGAGTGGTGAGTGAGTGGTGAGTGAGTGAGTGGTGAGTGAGTGAGTGGTGAGTGGTGAGTGAGTGGTGAGTTAGTGGTGAGTGAGTGAGTGGTGAGTATGTGGTGAGTGAGTGGTGAGTGAATGAATGAATGAGTGGAGTGGTGAGTGAGTGGTGAGCGAGTGGTGAGTGGTGAGTATGTGGTTAGTGAGTGGTGAGTGAGTGGTGAGTGAGTGTGTAAGTGATGAGTGAGTGGTGAGTGAGTGAGTGGTGATTGAATGAATGAATGAGTGAGTGGTGAGTGAGTAAGTGGGTGAGTGAGTGGTGAGTGAGTGGTGAGTGAGTGGTGAGTGAGTGGTGAGTGAGTGAGTGAGTGGTGAATGAATGAGTAAGTGAGTGGTGAGTGAGTGGTGAGTTCTGAGTAAGTGGGTGAGTAAGTGGGTGAGTGAGTGGTGAATGAATGAGTGAGTGGTGAGTGAATGAATGAGTGAGTGAGTGGTGAGTGAGTGGTGAGTGAGTGGTGAGTGAGTGGTGAGTGAGTGGTGAGTGAATGAATGAGTGAGTGGTCAGTGAGTGGTGAGTGAGTGTGTAAGTGGTGAGTGAGTGGTGAGTGAGTGGTGAGTGAGTGAATGAATGAGTGAGTGGTGAGTGAGTAAGTGGGTGAGTGAGTGGTGAGTGAGTGGCGAGTGAGTGGTGAGTGAGTGTGTGGTGAGTGAGTGGTGAGTGAGTGAGTGGTGAGTGAAAGTGAGTGGTGAGTGACTGGTGAGTGAGTGGTGAGTGGTGAGTGGTGAGTGAGTGGTGAGTGGTGAGTGAGTGGTGAGTGAATGAATGAGTGAGTGGTGAGTGGTGAGTGAGTGGTGATTGAGTGGTGAGTGGTGAGTGTACACCAGCATGGTGAGTGAGTGTTGAGTGAGTGAGGGAGTGGTGAGTGGTGAGTGAGTGAGGAGTGAGTGGTGAGTGAGTGGTGAGTGAGTGTGTGGTGAGTGGTGAGTGAGTGGTGAGTGAGTGTGTGGTGAGTGGTGAGTGAGTGGTGAGTGAGTGAGTGGTGAGTGAGTGGTGAGTGAGTGAGTGGTGAGTGAGTGTGTGGTGAGTGGTGAGTGAGTGGTGAGTGAGTGGTGAGTGAGTGGTGAGTGAGTGAGTGGTGAGTGAGTGTGTTGTGAGTGTGTGGTGAGTGAGTGGTGAGTGAGTGGTGAGTGAGTGAGTGTGTGGTGAGTGAGTGGTGAGTGAGTGAGTGGTGAGTGGTGAGTGAGTGGTGAGTGAGTGGTGAGTGAGTGAATGGTGAGTGGTGAGTGTGTGGTGAGTGAGTGGTGAGTGAGTGGTGAGTGAGTGAGTGGTGAGTTAGTGGTGAGTGAGTGGAGTGTTGAGTGAGTGGTGAGTTAGTGGTGAGTGATGTGAGTGGTGAGTGGTGAGTTAGTGGTGAGTGAGTGGTGAGTGAGTGAGTGTTGAGTGAGTGGTGAGTGAGTGAGTGGTGAGTGGTGAGTGACTGGTGAGTTAGTGGTGAGTGAGTGGTGAGTGAGTGGTGAGTGTGTGGTGAGTGAGTGGTGAGTGAGTGAGTTGTGAGTGGTGAGTGAATGAATGAGTGGTGAGTGAGTGGTGAGTGAGTTGTGAGTATGTGGTGAGTGATTGGTGAGTGAGTGGTGAGTGGTGAGTGAATGAATGAGTGGTGAGTGAGTGGTGAGTGAGTGAGGAGTGAGTGAGTGGTGAGTGAGTGGTGAGTGGAAGTGAGTGGTGAGTGAGTGTGTGGTGAGTGGTGTGGTGAGGTGAGTGGTGAGTGAGTGGTGAGTGAGTGGTGAGTGAGTGAGTGTGTGGTGAGTGAGTGGTGAGTGAGTGGTGAGTGAGTGGTGAGTGAGTGAATGGTGAGTGGTGAGTGTGTGGTGAGTGAGTGGTGAGTGAGTGAGTGAGTGGTGAGTTAGTGGTGAGTGAGTGGTGAGTGAGTGAGTGAGTGTTGAGTGAGTGGTGAGTGAGTGGTGAGTGAGTGGTGAGTGAGTGAGTGGTGAGTGAGTGGTGAGTTAGTGGTGAGTGAGTGGTGAGTGAGTGAGTGTTGAGTGAGTGAGTGGTGAGTGGTGAGTGACTGGTGAGTTAGTGGTGAGTGAGTGAGTGTTGAGTGAGTGGTGAGTGAGTGGTGAGTGAGTGGTGAGTGAGTGAGTGGTGAGTGAGTGGTGAGTGTGTGGTGAGTGAGTGGTGAGTGAGTGAGTGGTGAGTGAATGAATGAGTGGTGAGTGAGTGGTGAGTGAGTTGTGAGTATGTGGTGAGTGAGTGGTGAGTGAGTGGTGAGTGAATGAATGAGTGGTGAGTGAATGAATGAGTGGTGAGTGAGTGGTGAGTGGTGAGTGAGTGAGTGGTGAGTGAGTGAGTGGTGAGTGAGTGGTGAGTTAGTGGTGAGTGAGTGAGTGGTGAGTGGTGAGTATGTGGTGAGTGAGTGGTGAGTGAATGAATGAATGAGTGAGTGGTGAGTGAGTGGTGAGTGAGTGGTGAGCGAGTGGTGAGTGGTGAGTATGTGGTTAGTGAGTGGTGAGTGAGTGGTGAGTGAGTGTGTAAGTGGTGAGTGAGTGGTGAGTGAGTGAGCGGTGATTGAATGAATGAATGAGTGGTGAGTGAGTAAGTGGGTGAATGAGTGGTGAGTGAGTGGTGAGTGAGTGGTGAGTGAGTGGTGAGTGAGTGAGTGGTGAATGAATGAGTAAGTGAGTGGTGAGTGAGTGGTGAGTTCTGAGTAAGTGGGTGAGTAAGTGGGTGAGTGAGTGGTGAATGAATGAGTGAGTAAGTGAGTGAGTGGTGAGTGAGTGAGTGGTGAGTGAATGAATGAGTGAGTGAGTGAGTGGTGAGTGAGTGGTGAGTGAGTGGTGAGTGAGTGGTGAGTGAATGAATGAATGAGTGAGTGGTCAGTGAGTGGTGAGTGAGTGTGTAAGTGGTGAGTGAGTGGTGAGTGAGTGGTGAGTGAGTGAATGAATGAGTGAGTGGTGAGTGAGTGGTGAGTGAGTGAGTGGTGAATGAATGAGTGAGTAAGTGAGTGAGTGGTGAGTGAGTGGTGAGTGAGTGGTGAGTGAGTGAATGAGTGAGTGGTGAGTGAGTGGTGATTGGTGAGTGAGTGGTGAGTGAGTGGTGAGTGAGTGGTGAGTGAGTGAGTGGTGAGTGGTGAGTTAGTGGTGAGTGAGTGGTGAGTGAGTGTTGAGTGAGTGTTGAGTGAGTGGTGAGTGAGTGGTGATTGATGAGTGAGTGGTGAGTGAGTGGTGAGTGAGTGGTGAGCGAGTGAATGAATGAGTGAGTAAGTGAGTGAGTGAGTGAGTGGTGAGTGAGTGGTGATTGGTGAGTGAGTGGTGAGTGAGTGGTGAGTGAGTGGTGAGTGAGTGAGTGGTGAGTGGTGAGTTAGTGGTGAGTGAGTGGTGAGTGAGTGTTGAGTGAGTGTTGAGTGAGTGGTGAGTGAGTGGTGATTGATGAGTGAGTGGTGAGTGAGTGGTGAGTGAGTGGTGAGCGAGTGAATAAATGAGTGAGTAAGTGAGTGAGTGATTGAGTGGTGAGTGAGTGGTGATTGGTGAGTGAGTGGTGAGTGAATGGTGAGTGAGTGGTGAGTGAATGAATGAGTGAGTGGTCAGTGAGTGGTGAGTGAGTGTGTAAGTGGTGAGTGGTGAGTGAGTGAGTGGTGATTGAATGCATGAATGAGTGAGTGGTGAGTGAGTAAGTGGGTGAGTGAGTGGTGAGTGAGTGGTGAGTGAGTGGTGAGTGAGTGGTGAGTGAGTGAATGAATGAGTGAGTGGTGAGTGAGTGGTGAGTGAGTGGTGAGTGAGTGAGTGGTGAATGAATGAGTGAGTAAGTGAGTGAGTGGTGAGTGAGTGGTGAGTGAGTGGTGAGTGAGTGAATGAGTGAGTGGTGAGTGAGTGGTGATTGGTGAGTGAGTGGTGAGTGAGTGGTGAGTGAGTGAGTGGTGAGTGGTGAGTTAGTGGTGAGTGAGTGGTGAGTGAGTGTTGAGTGAGTGTTGAGTGAGTGGTGAGTGAGTGGTGATTGATGAGTGAGTGGTGAGTGAGTGGTGAGTGAGTGGTGAGCGAGTGAATGAATGAGTGAGTGGTCAGTGAGTGGTGAGTGAGTGTGTAAGTGGTGAGTGGTGAGTGAGTGAGTGAGTGGTGATTGAATGCATGAATGAGTGAGTGGTGAGTGAGTAAGTGGGTGAGTGAGTGGTGAGTGAGTGGTGAGTGAGTGGTGAGTGAGTGGTGAGTGAGTGGTGAGTGAGTGGTGAGTGAGTGGTGAGTGGTGAGTGAGTGGTGAGTGAGTGAATGAATGAGTGAGTGAGTGGTGTGTGGTGAGTGTGTGGTGAGCAGGAGAGCGTGGTGAGTGAGTGGTGAGTGAGTGGTGAGTGGTGAGTGAGTGGTGAGTGAGTGGTGAGTGAGTGGTGAGCGAGTGGTGAGTGGTGAGCGTACACCAGCATGGTGCGAAGCTTCAGGAAGTCGTTATGTTCTGCGTTCTCCACCTCCACGACTCCCCAGGGGTAGAGGCGGCCCGCGAACTTTCCGTCCTCCCCTCACCTCGCACAGACACGTGGAGCCCACCACGGCGAACGGCACGCTCTCCTGCTCACCACACACTCACCACTCACTCACCACACTCACCACTCACTCACCACGCTATCCTGCTCACCACACACTCACCACTCACTCACCACACTCACCACTCACTCACCACGCTATCCTGCTCACCACACACTCACCACTCACTCACCACACTCACCACTCACTCACCACGCTCTCCTGCTCACCACACACTCACCACTCACTCACCACTCACTCACCACACTCACCACTCACTCACCACGCTCTCCTGCTCACCACACACTCACCACTCACTCACCACACTCACCACACTCACCACTCACTCACCACGCTCTCCTGCTCACCACACACTCACCACTCACTCACCACACTCACCACACTCACCACTCACTCACCACGCTCTCCTGCTCACCACACACTCACCACTCACTCACCACACTCACCACTCACTCACCACTCACTCACTCACCACTCACTACTCACTCACCATTCACTCTCCACAAACTCACTCACCACTCACTCACCACGCTCTCCTGCTCACCACACACTCACCACTCACTCACCACACTCACCACTCACTCACCACTCACTCACCACTCACTCACCACTCACTACTCACTCACCATTCACTCTCCACAAACTCACTCACCACTCACTCACCACGCTCTCCTGCTCACCACACACTCACCACTCACTCACCACTCACTCACCACACTCACCACTCACTCACCACGCTCTCCTGCTCACCACACACTCACCACTCACTCACCACTCACTCACCACTCACTCACCACGCTATCCTGCTCACCACACACTCACCACTCACTCACCACTCACTCACCACACTCACCACTCACTCACCACGCTCTCCTGCTCACCACACACTCACCACTCACTCACCACACTCACCACACTCACCACTCACTCACCACGCTCTCCTGCTCACCACACACTCACCACTCACTCACCACACTCACCACTCACTCACCACGCTATCCTGCTCACCACACGCTCACCACATACTCACCACTCACTCACCACACTCACCACTCACTCACCACTCACTCACCACTCACTACTCACTCACCATTCACTCTCCACAAACTCACTCACCACTCACTCACCACGCTCTCCTGCTCACCACACACTCACCACTCACTCACCACTCACTCACCACACTCACCACTCACTCACCACGCTCTCCTGCTCACCACACACTCACCACTCACTCACCACACTCACCACTCACTACTCACTCACCACTCACTCTCCACAAACTCACTCACCACTCACTCACCACGCTCTCCTGCTCACCACACACTCACCACTCACTCACCACTCACTCACCACACTCACCACTCACTCACCACGCTATCCTGCTCACCACACACTCACCACTCACTCACCACACTCACCACACTCACCACTCACTCACCACGCTCTCCTGCTCACCACACACTCACCACTCACTCACCACACTCACCACTCACTCACCACTCACTCACTCACCACTCACTACTCACTCACCATTCACTCTCCACAAACTCACTCACCACTCACTCACCACGCTCTCCTGCTCACCACACACTCACCACTCACTCACCACTCACTCACCACACTCACCACTCACTCACCACGCTATCCTGCTCACCACACGCTCACCACATACTCACCACTCACTCACCACACTCACCACTCACTCACCACGCTCTCCTGCTCACCACACACTCACCACTCACTCACCACTCACTTACCACACTCACCACTCACTCACCACGCTATCCTGCTCACCACACGCTCACCACATACTCACCACTCACTCACCACACACTCACCACACACTCACCACGCTCTCGTGCTCACCACTCACTCACCACTCACTCACCACTCACTCACCACGCTCACCACACACTCACCACACGCTCACCACACACTCACCACGCTCTCCTGCTCACCACACACTCACCACATGCTCACCACTCATTTACCACTGATGATGCTGCTGCTGTTACTGCTGCTACTGCTGATGATGATGCTACTGCTGATGATGATGCTACTGCTGATGATGATGCTACTGCTGACGATGATGCTACTGCTGATGATGCTACTGCTGATGATGATGCTACTGCTGACGATGATGCTACTGCTGACGATGATGCTACTGCTGATGATGCTGATGATGCTACTGCTGATGATGCTGATGATGCTACTGCTGATGATGCTGATGATGCTACTAGTGATGATGATGCTACTGCTGCTGCTGATGCTACTGCTGATGATGATGCTGATGAGGCTACTAGTGATGATGATGCTACTGCTGATGATGATGCTACTGCTGATGATGCTACTAGTGATGATGATGATGGTACTGCTGCTGATGATGCTGACGATGCTACTAGTGATGATGATGCTACTGCTGCTGATGATGCTACTGCTGATGATGCTGATGATGCTACTAGTGATGGTGATGCTACTGCTGATGATGATGATGCTGACGATGCTGATGATGCTACTAGTGATGATGATGCTACTGCTGATGATGATGCTGACGATGCTACTAGTGATGACGATGCTACTAGTGATGATGATGATGATGCTACTAGTGATGATGATGATGCTACTAGTGATGATGATGCTACTGCTGATGATGATGATGCTACTAGTGATGATGATGATGATGCTACTAGTGATGATGATGATGATGCTACTAGTGATGATGATGCTACTGCTGCTGATGATGCTACTAGTGAAGATGATGATGCTACTAGTGATGATGATGCTACTGCTGCTGATGATGCTGATGATGCTACTAGTGATGATGATGCTACTGCTGATGATGATGCTGATGATGCTACTAGTGATGATGATGCTACTGCTGCTGATGATGCTCATTATGCTACTAGTGATGATGATGCTACTGCTGATGATGCTACTAGTGATGATGATGCTACTGATGATGATGATGCTGATGATGCTACTATTGATGATGATGCTACTGCTGATGATGATGCTGATGATGCTACTAGTGATGATGATGCTACTGCTGCTGCTGATGATGATGATGATGCTGATGATGCTACTGCTGATGATGATGCTACTGCTAATGATGATGCTGATGATGCTACAAGTGATGATGATGCTACTAGTGATGATGATGATGCTACTAGTGATGCTGATTATGATTATGATGCTAGTAGTGATGATGATGCTACTAGTGATGATGATGCTACTGATGATACTGATGATGCTGATGCTACTAGTAATGATGATGATGCTGATGATGATACTGATGATGATGATGCTACTGCTGATGATGATGCTACTAGTGATGATGATACTGATGATGCTACTAGTGATGATGCTACTAGTGATGATGATGATACTGATGATGCTACTGCTGATGATGATGCTAATAGTGATGATGCTACTAGTGATGATGATGATACTGATGATGCTACTAGTGATGATGCTACTAGTGATGATGCTACTAGTGATGATGATGATGATACTGATGATGATGCTACTAGTGATGATGATGATACTGATGATGATGATGATACTGATGATGATGCTACTAGTGATGATGATACTGATGATGCTACTAGTGATGATGATGATGCTGATGATGCTACTAGTGATGATGATACTGATGATGCTACTAGTGATGATGATGATGCTGATGATGCTACTAGTGATGATGATGCTACTAGTGATGATACTGATGATGATGATGCTACTAATGATGATGATGATGATACTGATGATGATGATGCTACCAGTGATGATGATACTGATGCTGATGATGATGCTACGATGATGATGCTACTAGTGATGATGATACTGATGATGATGATGATACTACTAGTGATGATGATACTGATGATGATGCTACTAGTGATGATGATACTGATGATGATGCTACTAGTGATGATGATACTGATGATGATGATGACGCTACTAGTGATGATGATACTGATGATGATGATGATGCTACTGGGGCTACCTTAACGAGGCGGAGCTGCTCCCTGAAGGCCTCCTCCTCGTCCGACTCCGCGTCAGGCAGCTGATAGATCTTGATGCCGTGATCCTCCATCTCCTTCATCACCTACACACACACAGACACACACACAGACACACACACACAGAGACACACACAGTGACACATACAGTGACACACACACAGAGACACACACACACAGACACACAGAGACACACACACAGTGACACACACACAGTGACACACACAGAGACACACAGTGACACACACACACAGTGACACACACACACAGAGACACAGAGACACACACAGTGACACACACAGTGACACACACACAGAGACACACAAAGACACAGAGACACACACAAAGACACAGAGACACACACACAGTGACACACACACACAGAGAGACACATACACACAGACACACACACAGAAACACAGAGACACACACAGACACACAGTGACACACACAGTGACACACAGACACAGAGACACAGTGACACACACAGAGACACACACACAGACACACACACACAGAGACACACACAGAGACACAGAGACACACACAGTGACACACACAGTGACACACACACAGAGACACACACACACAGACACACAGAGACACACACAGTGACACACACACAGAGACACACACACAGACACACACACACAGTGACACAACAACAACCGCCATTCGCCACTAAGTGGCGGTGACGTCACCACGACGCTTGTGCCAGGCTATGTGCACCCTGAGGCCACGTGAAGTGTCGAACGCCCGCTGGCAGGAGGTCACGGGGCAGACCCAGGTGCCACGGGTCGACTGACTGAGATGACTGGCTGATGCACCACCTGTGCCCCCTACTGTGCCAACCTGCTGTGCTTTAGCCACCCGGCGCTCCGCTCGTTGTTCTGAGCGTCGCTCCTCCGCCCTCCGTTGTTGTTGGAGGGCGACTACCTCCAACTGCCCAGTAGCATCCTTCACGAGCCTCCTCCACAGAGGCCGATCTTGACACCGCTGGTACCAGTCATCGGCAAGTCCACTCAGCTCCACGTCCTCCTGTACCACATCACTCCATCTCTTCTCTAGCCCGTGCCACGCCCGCTTAGCCCCCTCAATCCGGCCGAACAAAAGTTGTTTCGGCATGCGGTGGCTGGGCATGCGGGCTACATGACCCAGCCATCGCAGCCTTGCCTGCCGGAGGAGCTCACCGATGGGACCCTGCCCAGATCTTTCAAGGATTTGTGAGCTCCTCACACAATCCAGTCTGGTTAAACCCAGGATGGATCGTAGGCAGGCCAGCCTAAATGTTTCTAACCGGCGAAGATGTTCCATTAGGGGGGTCCACGTTTCGCAAGCGTAGAGAAGGGAGGGAATGACCGTGGCCGAGAAGACCTGAAGCTTAGTGCGGAGCGACAGACCAGGTAGCTTCCACACAACATTACGCAACTGATGAAAAGATATTGCCGCTCGACTGATTCGGAGTGAGACCTCTGCTGTTAAACTGGAGCCAGTCATAAGCACACTGCCCAGGTATGGGAAACTCTCCACTCTCTCCACAACTGCCCCATCACCGATTGGGAGTTGTGGGGGTGGAGTGTCCAATGGTACAAAATACCCAGGCAGGTGCTTAGTTTTGGTGGGGCTGATGGTAAGGCCCCACCTCTTAGTGGCACGCTCCAGTCTCAGCAGCAGCGTCTCCAACTCCTCCTCTGACTGAGCAGCTATTACCAAATCATCAGCATACATAACGTGGTTGAGCAATAGGGAGCCATCCCTTGACCGCACCCGGGCATCGATTAGCCTCCCATTATATCTGTACCATATGGAGATTCCCCCGGTACAGCTATTGAAGTGACACACACACAGTGACACACACACAGAGACACACACATACAGACACACAGAGACAACAACAACAACAACAACCGCCATTCGCCACTAAGTGGCGGTGACGTCACCACGACGCTTGTGCCAGGCTATGTGCACCCTGAGGCCACGTGAAGTGTCGAACGCCCGCTGGCAGGAGGTCACGGGGCAGACCCAGGTGCCACGGGTCGACTGACTGAGATGACTGGCTGATGCACCACCTGTGCCCCCTACTGTGCCAACCTGCTGTGCTTTAGCCACCCGGCGCTCCGCTCGTTGTTCTGAGCGTCGCTCCTCCGTCCTCCGTTGTTGTTGGAGGGCGACTGCCTCCAACTGCCCAGTAGCATCCTTCACGAGCCTCCTCCACAGAGGCCGATCTTGACACCGCTGGTACCAGTCATCGTCAAGTCCACTCAGCTCCACGTCCTCCTGTACCACATCACTCCATCTCTTCTCTAGCCCGTGCCACGCCCGCTTAGCCCCCTCAATCCGGCCAAACAAAAGCTGTTTCGGCATGCGGTGGCTGGGCATGCGGGCTACATGACCCAGCCATCGCAGCCTTGCCTGCCGGAGGAGCTCACCGATGGGACCCTGCCCAGATCTTTCAAGGATTTGTGAGCTCCTCACACAATCCAGTCTGGTTAAACCCAGGATGGATCGTAGGCAGGCCAGCCTAAATGTTTCTAACCGGCGAAGATGTTCCATTAGGGGGGTCCACGTTTCGCAAGCGTAGAGAAGGGAGGGAATGACCGTGGCCGAGAAGACCTGAAGCATAGTGCGGAGCGACAGACCAGGTAGGTTCCACACAGCGTTATGCAACCGATGAAAAGATATTGCCGCTCGACTGATTCGGAGTGAGACCTCTGCTGTTAAACTGGAGCCAGTCATAAGCACACTGCCCAGGTATGGGAAACTCTCCACTCTCTCCACAACTGCCCCATCACCGATTGGGAGTTGTGGGGGTGGAGTGTCCGATGGTACAAAATACCCAGGCAGGTGCTTAGTTTTTGTAGGGCTGATGGTAAGGCCCCATCTCTTAGTAGCACGCTCCAGTTTCAGCAGCAGCGTCTCCAACTCCTCCTCTGAGTGAGCAGCAATTACCAGGTCATCGGCATACGTAACATGGTTGACCAATAGGGAGCCATCCCTTGACTGCCAGCCTCCCATTGTATCTGTACCAGATGGAAATTCCTCCGGTACAGCTACTGAAGGCTTCACGAACTACGTGGTCGAAATAGATGTTAAATAATGTTGGAGCCAGAGGACATCCCTGTCGCACCCCACGGTGAACAGGGAATGGCTCCGACTCCCGGCTTGCAACTTTCATCAGCTAGTTGAGACCAGGCCACCTTAGGTTTGAATGGGGTCCTGGGTGTACAACCACCACCGGAGTGGAAGAATGGCAGGCGCATCTTACAGATGACTAGTCGATGGTCAGAGGGCAGATCAGCTCCACGGTAGGTCCTGGTGTCAAGGACATGGGCTCGCATCCGCTGGTCCGTCACTATGTAGTCCAGCAGATGTTCTTGCTTGGACCCGGCATGCATCCATGATGTTGTGTGGATGCGCCGATGCTGGAATGTGTTGGTAATTACAAGCCCATGGGCTGCACAAACGTCTAGCAGCCTCCTACCGTTGTTATTGAGCTAATCTCACCAATGCCTTCCAATCACTCCAGACCAGGTGCCAGCATCATGACCAACTCGGGCATTGAAGTCATCCAATAAGATGACTCTATCCCGAGGGGCCACTTTAGCCAGCACCTGTGACAGGAGGTCATAGAAGGCATCTGACTCATCGGACTTGCCTGCATCCCTCCACGGATGTTCGTCTTTGGTGGGGGCATAAGTAACCACGACCATCACTCCTCGCCTCTGATTGATGGGAAGGCGAGCCCAAAGTAGCCTGGGGCTTACAGCTTCCCACACCTCACCACCACGCTCCCACGCCCCCTTCATTATTTTATTCAGAAGAGCCACACCGTGTTGTTTGGCAGTCTGCTGCCCCGAGTAGAGGACTGTCCACCCCTCATGGTGGCAGGAGCCAGAACCGGTCCACCAGACCTCCTGAATGCCACAGAGATACAGGCGGTACCGGTCCAGCTCCCGACAGAGGAGTGGCAGCCTCTCCTCCGCAGTGAGTGTTCGAACATTCCACGTGGCCACACGAAGTGGCTTTTTGTTGTTTCTGGAGGAGCCCCGAGGGTAGAGATTCAATCTCCTGGCTCCGCCAAATGGGGTTTGGCCAGGAGACGTCATAGACGCCTGGCCCCCCGGGGCCTCCGCCACAAGCTTATTAGTTATATTTTTTAGTCGTAGTTTAGTGGTAACTAATTGATGGTGGAGGGGTTACCAGCCCCTCGCACACAGACACACGCCCATACACACAAACAAATACGGGGGTGGGGTCCCCTGTCTCTCTCCTCCTCACCCGTTCTTAACTCCCCTCCTCACCCCTCCCCCCGCTACTCACCCTCTTCTTGAGTCTCTCGCGCTCCTTCATGGTGAGGGAGTCGGCCTTGGCGATGACCGGAACCACGTTCACTTTGCAGCTCAGAGCCTTGAGAAACTCTACGTCCAGTAGCTTTAACCTGATCACCACCAACATCATCACCACCATCACTACCATCATCACCATCACCACCATCATCACCATCATCACTACCATCATCACCATCATCACCACCACCACCACCACCATTACCACCACCACCATCATCACCACCACCACCACCACTATCACCACCACCATCACCACCATCAAAATCATCACCACCACGTTCACTTTGCAGCTGAGAGCCTTGAGAAACTCTACATCCAGTAGCTTTAACCTGATCATCACAACCACCACCACCATTACCATCACCACCATCATCACCACCACCACCATTACCACCATCATCACCACCATCATCACTTTGCAGCTCAGAGCTTTGAGGAACTCAACATCCCAGACACCTACACACGTACACACACACACACACCTACACACGTACACACACACCTACACACGTACACACACACACACACCTACTCACCTACACACACACCTACACACACACACCTACACACGTACACACACACCTACACACGTACACACACACACACCTACTCACCTACACACACACCTACACACACACCTACACACCTACACATACCTACACACGTACACCCACGAACACACACCTACAGTATGGGAAACTCTCCACTCTCTCCACAACTGCCCCATCACCGATTGGGAGTTGTGGGGGTGGAGTGTCCGATGGTACAAAATACCCAGGCAGGTGCTTAGTTTTGGTGGGGCTGATGGTAAGGCCCCACCTCTTAGTGGCACGCTCCAGTCTCAGCAGCAGCGTCTCCAACTCCTCTGACTGAGCAGCTATTACCAAATCATCAGCATACATAACGTGGTTGAGCAATAGGGAGCCATCCCTTGACCGCACCCGGGCATCGATTAGCCTCCCATTATATCTGTACCATATGGAGATTCCCCCGGTACAGCTATTGAAGGCTTCACGAACTACGTGGTCAAAATAGATGTTAAATAATGTGGGAGCCAGAGGACATCCCTGCCGCACCCCAAGGTGTACAGGGAATGGCTCTGACTCCCGGCCACGTAGTTTTACCCGGGCCCGCTCACCATCATGAAGGTCCTTAATGATCGTGAGCAGAGGGTCAGGGACTCCAAAAGCACGAAGAACAACCCAGAGCCCAGGCCTACTGATGGTATCATAGGCCTTGACCAGGTCATAGGCCTTGACCACACTACACACACACACCTACACACACACACCTACACACACACACTACACACACACCTACACACACACACCTACACACACACACTACACACACACACTACACACACACACGTGACTAGTGTGTGTGTGTGAGTAGTGTGTAAAGAGTCACCCGTGTCCGTGTGGTGACACAAAGTAGAAGCAGCAGTGCACTCTGTAGTCCACGAGACACACACACACTACACACACACTACACACACACTACACACACACACTACACACACTACACACACACACTACACACACACACACTACACACACACACACTACACACACACTACACACACCTACACACACACTACACACACACTACACACACACACTACACACACACACACTACACACACACTACACACACACTACACACACACTACACACACACACTACACACACACACACACACCTACACACACACACTACACACACACTACACACACACTACACACACACACACTACACACACACACACTACACACACACTACACACACCTACACACACACTACACACACACTACACACACACACTACACACACACACACTACACACACTACACACACACTACACACACACTACACACACACACTACACACACACACACTACACACACACACACTACACACACCTACACACACACACTACACACACACTACACACACACCTACACACACACACCTACACACACACACTACACACACACTACACACACACTACACACACACTACACACACTACACACACACACACACCTACACACACACACTACACACACACTACACACACACACCAACACACACACACTACACACACACACTACACACACACACTACACACATCTACACACACACTACACACACACACCTACACACACACCAACACACACACACTACACACACACACTACACACACTACACACACACCTACACACACACTACACACACACACTACACACACACACCTACACACACCTACACACACACACTACACACACACACCTACACACACTACACACACACACTACACACACCTACACACACACACTACACACACTACACACACACACACACTACACACACTACACACACACACACACACCTACACACTACACACACACACTACACACACACGTGAGTAGTCACCCGTGTCCGTGTGGTGATACAAAGTAGAAGCAGCAGTGCACTCTGTAGTCCACGAGACACACACACACACACTACACACACCTACACACACACACCTACACACACACACTACACACACTACACACTACACACACACTACACACACACACTACACACACACCTACACACACACACCTACACACACACACTACACACACACCTACACACACACACCTACACACACACACTACACACACACACACTACACACACTACACACACACACTACACACACCTACACACACACACTACACACACACACTACACACACACCTACACACACACCTACACACACACACCTACACACACCTACACACACACACTACACACACACACTACACACACTACACACACACACTACACACACACCTACACACACACACTACACACACACCTACACACACACACTACACACACACACCTACACACACCTACACACACACACTACACACACACACTACACACACTACACACACACACTACACACACACCTACACACACACACTACACACACACCTACACACACACACTACACACACACACCTACACACTACACACACACTACACACACTACACACACACACTACACACACTACACACACACCTACACACACACACTACACACACACCTACACACACACACCTACACACACACCTACACACTACACACACACTACACACACTACACACACACCTACACACACACTACACACACACACTACACACACACACTACACACACACACACTACACACACACTACACACACACACTACACACACACACTACACACACTACACACACACACTACACACACACCTACACACACACTACACACACACACACTACACACATCTACACACACACACTACACACACACTACACACACACCTACACACACACACTACACACACTACACACACACACTACACACACACACTACACACACACTACACACACACTACACACACTACACACACTACACACACACACTACACACACACACTACACACACTACACACACACACTACACACACACACTACACACACACTACACACACACTACACACACTACACACACTACACACACACACTACACACACACTACACACACACTACACACACACTACACACACACTACACACACCTACACACACACACTACACACACACACACACTACACACACTACACACACACACTACACACACACACTACACACACACACTACACACACACTACACACACACTACACACACACACTACACACACACACACTACACACACTACACACACACACTACACACACACACTACACACACACTACACACACACACTACACACACACACACACTACACACACACACCTACACACACACACACCTACACACACTACACACTACACACACACTACACACACACTACACACACACCTACACACACACACATACACACACACCTACACACACACACACTACACACACACCTACACACACCTACACACACACACTACACACACACCTACACACACACACCTACACACACCTACACACTACACACACACTACACACACTACACACACACACTACACACACACACTACACACACACACACTACACACACACCTACACACACACACTACACACACGTGAGTAGTCACCCGTGTCCGTGTGGTGATACAAAGTAGAAGCAGCAGTGCACTCTGTAGTCCACGAGACACACACACACTACACACACACACTACACACACTACACACACTACACACACACTACACACACACACTACACACACTACACACACAACTACACACACACCTACACACTACACACACACTACACACACACACTACACACACTACACACACACTACACACACTACACACACTACACACACTACACACTACACACACACACTACACACACACACACTACACACACACTACACACACACCTACACACTACACACACACTACACACACACACTACACACACTACACACACACTACACACACTACACACACTACACACTACACACACACTACACACACACACTACACACACACACTACACACACACTACACACACTACACACACACCTACACACTACACACACACTACACACACTACACACACACTACACACACTACACACACTACACACACTACACACACTACACACACACACACACTACACACACTACACACACTACACACACACTACACACACACACACACACTACACACACCTACACACACACACTACACACACTACACACACTACACACACACACACTACACACACACCTACACACACACTACACACACACACTACACACACTACACACACACCTACACACTACACACACACTACACACACTACACACACACTACACACACACACACTACACACACTACACACACACACACTACACACACACACTACACACACTACACACACACACTACACACACACACTACACACACTACACACACACACTACACACACACCTACACACACACACTACACACACACACACACTACACACACCTACACACACACTACACACACACTACACACACACTACACACACACCTACACACACACACACTACACACACACTACACACACACACCACACACACACTACACACACACACTACACACACTACACACACACACTACACACACACACTACACACACACTACACACACACTACACACACACTACACACACTACACACACTACACACACACACTACACACACACACTACACACACTACACACACACACTACACACACACACTACACACACACTACACACACACTACACACACTACACACACTACACACACACACTACACACACACTACACACACACTACACACACACTACACACACACTACACACACCTACACACACACACTACACACACACACACACTACACACACTACACACACACACTACACACACACACTACACACACACACTACACACACACTACACACACACTACACACACACACTACACACACACACACTACACACACTACACACACACACTACACACACACACTACACACACACTACACACACACACTACACACACACACACACTACACACACACACCTACACACACACACACCTACACACACTACACACTACACACACACTACACACACACTACACACACACCTACACACACACACATACACACACACCTACACACACACACACTACACACACACCTACACACACCTACACACACACACTACACACACACCTACACACACACACCTACACACACCTACACACTACACACACACTACACACACTACACACACACACTACACACACACACTACACACACACACACTACACACACACCTACACACACACACTACACACACGTGAGTAGTCACCCGTGTCCGTGTGGTGATACAAAGTAGAAGCAGCAGTGCACTCTGTAGTCCACGAGACACACACACACTACACACACACACTACACACACTACACACACTACACACACACTACACACACACACTACACACACTACACACACAACTACACACACACCTACACACTACACACACACTACACACACACACTACACACACTACACACACACTACACACACTACACACACTACACACACTACACACTACACACACACACTACACACACACACACTACACACACACTACACACACACCTACACACTACACACACACTACACACACACACTACACACACTACACACACACTACACACACTACACACACTACACACTACACACACACTACACACACACACTACACACACACACTACACACACACTACACACACTACACACACACCTACACACTACACACACACTACACACACTACACACACACTACACACACTACACACACTACACACACTACACACACTACACACACACACACACTACACACACTACACACACTACACACACACTACACACACACACACACACTACACACACCTACACACACACACTACACACACTACACACACTACACACACACACACTACACACACACCTACACACACACTACACACACACACTACACACACTACACACACACCTACACACTACACACACACTACACACACTACACACACACTACACACACACACACTACACACACACTACACACACACACTACACACACACTACACACACTACACACACACACTACACACACTACACACACGTGAGTAGTCACCCGTGTCCGTGTGGTGATACAAAGTAGAAGCAGCAGTGCACTCTGTAGTCCACGAGACACACACACACTACACACACACACTACACACACACACTACACACACACTACACACACACTACACACACACCTACACACACACACACTACACACACACTACACACACACACCACACACACACTACACACACACACACCTACACACACACACTACACACACACACACTACACACACCTACACACACACACTACACACACACGTGAGTAGTCACCCGTGTCCGTGTGGTGATACAAAGTAGAAGCAGCAGTGCACTCTGTAGTCCACGAGACACACACACACTACACACACACTACACACACTACACACACACACACTACACACACACTACACACACACTACACACACACACACTACACACACACGTGAGTAGTCACCCGTGTCCGTGTGGTGATACAAAGTAGAAGCAGCAGTGCACTCTGTAGTCCACGAGACACACACACACTACACACACACTACACACACTACACACACACCTACACACACACACTACACACACACGTGAGTAGTCACCCGTGTCCGTGTGGTGATACAAAGTAGAAGCAGCAGTGCACTCTGTAGTCCACGAGACACACACACACTACACACACACACTACACACACTACACACACACCTACACACACACTACACACACACCTACACACACACACTACACACACGTGAGTAGTCACCCGTGTCCGTGTGGTGATACAAAGTAGAAGCAGCAGTGCACTCTGTAGTCCACGAGACACACACACACTACACACACACACTACACACACTACACACACACTACACACACTACACACACACACTACACACACACGTGAGTAGTCACCCGTGTCCGTGTGGTGATACAAAGTAGAAGCAGCAGTGCACTCTGTAGTCCACGAGACACACACACACTACACACACACACTACACACACACACACTACACACACACTACACACACACACTACACACACTACACACACACCTACACACACACACTACACACACACGTGAGTAGTCACCCGTGTCCGTGTGGTGATACAAAGTAGAAGCAGCAGTGCACTCTGTAGTCCACGAGACACACACACAGACACACTACACACACACACTACACACACACACTACACACACACCTACACACACACACTACACACACTACACACACACACTACACACACACACTACACACACACACACTACACACACACACTACACACACACACACTACACACACACTACACACACACACTACACACACACACTACACACACACTACACACACACACTACACACACTACACACACACCTACACACACACACTACACACACACGTGAGTAGTCACCCGTGTCCGTGTGGTGATACAAAGTAGAAGCAGCAGTGCACTCTGTAGTCCACGAGACACACACTACACACTACACACACACACTACACACACTACACACACACTACACACACACACCACACACACACTACACACACACACACTACACACACACACTACACACACACGTGAGTAGTCACCCGTGTCCGTGTGGTGATACAAAGTAGAAGCAGCAGTGCACTCTGTAGTCCACGAGGTGCCTGCGGTTCAGGCCGCTCTCGTCCCGCAGGTAGCGCTCATACTGCGCGTCGATGTAGCTCAGGATCGACTCGAAGCTGGGGACACAACAACAACAACCACAACAACAATTACAACCACAACAATCATAACCACAACAACAACAATCATAACAGCAATCATAACAATCATAACAAAAACAACCACAACAATAACCTCCACACAACAACGATCACCATACCCACAGTGTGTGAGTGGCGATTGCAAAACCTCAGATAGCGGAGGAAGTAGCCAAACCTTGTGACGGGGTGGGTGGTGAGTGAGTGGGTGAGTGAGTGGTGAGTGAGTGGGTGGGGAGAGGGTGGGTGGGTGGGTGAGTGGTGAGTGGGTGGGTGGGTGAGTGAGTGAGTGAGTGGGTGAGTGAGTGGGTGGGTGAGTGAGTGAGTGAGTGGTGAGTGAGTGGGTGAGTCAGTGAGTGGGTGAGTGGGTGGTTGGGTGGGTGAGTCAGTGGGTGGGTGAGTGGGTGAGTGAGTGGGTGAGTAGGTGAGTGAGTGAGTGGTGAGTGAGTGGGTGAGTGGGTGAGTCAGTGGGTGGGTGAGTGGGTGGGTGAGTGGGTGGGTGCGTGGGTGAGTCAGTGGGTGGGTGAGTGAGTGGGTGAGTAGGTGAGTGAGTGGGTGAGTGAGTAAGTGAGTGGGAGGGTGAGTGGGTGAGTGAGTGGGTGAGTGAGTGAGTGGGTGAGTGAGAGGGTGGGTGAGTGGGTGAGTGGGTGGTGAGTGAGTGGGTGGGTGAGAGGGTGGGTGGGTGGGTGAGTGGTGAGTGGGTGGGTGGGTGAGTGAGTGGGTGAGTGAGTGAGTGGTGAGGGAGTGAGTGGGTGAGTGAGTGGGTGGGTGAGTAAGTGAGTGGTGAGTGAGTGGGTGAGTGGGTGAGTCAGTGGGTGGGTGAGTGGGTGGGTGGGTGGGTGAGTCAGTGGGTGGGTGAGTGGGTGAGTGAGTGGGTGAGTAGGTGAATGAGTGAGTGGTGAGTGAGTGGGTGAGTGGGTGAGTCAGTGGGTGGGTGAGTGGGTGGGTGCGTGGGTGAGTCAGTGGGTGGGTGAGTGGGTGAGTGAGTGGGTGAGTAGGTGAGTGAGTGGGTGGGTGAGTGAGTGGGAGGGTGAGTGGGTGAGTGAGTGGGTGAGTGAGTGAGTGAGTGGGTGAGTGAGAGGGTGGGTGAGTGGGTGAGTGGGTGGTGAGTGAGTGGGTGGGTGAGAGGGTGGGTGGGTGGGTGAGTGGTGAGTGGGTGGGTGGGTGAGTGAGTGGGTGGGTGAGTGAGTGGGTGAGTGGGTGAGTCAGTGGGTGGTTGAGTGGGTGGGTGGGTGGGTGGGTGAGTCAGTAGGTGGGTGAGTGGGTGAGTGAGTGGGTGAGTAGGTGAGTGAGTGAGTGGTGAGTGAGTGGGTGAGTGGGTGAGTCAGTGGGTGGGTGAGTGGGTGGGTGGATGAGTCAAGGGGTGCGTGAGTGGGTGAGTGAGTGAGTGGGAGGGTGAGTGGGTGAGTGAGTGGGTGAGTGAGTGAGTGGGTGAGTGAAAGGGTGGGTGAGTGGGTGGGTGGGTGAGTGAGTGAGTGAGTGGGTGGGTGAGTGGGTGAGTGAGTGGGTGGGTGAGTGAGTGGGAGGGTGAGCGAGAGGGTGGGTGAGTGAGTCAGTGGGTGGGTGAGTGAGAGGGTGAGTGGGTGAGTGGGTGAGTGAGTGAGTGGTGAGTGAGAGGGTGGGTGAGTGGGTGGGTGAGTGAGTGGGAGGGTGAGGTGAGTGTGGGTGAGTGAGTGGGTGGGTGAGTGAGTGGGTGGGTGGGTGGTGTGGGTGAGGTGGTGGGTGGTGGTGGAGTGGGGTGAGTGGGGGTGAGTGAGGAGTGGTGGGTGAGTGTGGTGTGGGGGTGAGTGGGTGGGTGAGTGGGTGGTGAGTGGGTGGGTGAGTGGGTGGTGAGTGGGTGGGTGAGTGGGTGGGTGAGTGGGTGGGTGAGTGGGTGAGTGAGTGGTGAGTGAGTGGGTGGGTGAGTAAGTGGGAGGGTGAGTGGGTGAGTGAGTGGTGAGTGAGTGGGTGGGTGAGTGAGTGGGAGGGTGAGTGAGAGGGTGGGTGAGTGAGTGGGAGGGTGAGTGAGAGGGTGGGTGAGTGAGTCAGTGGGTGGGTGAGTGAGAGGGTGAGTGGGTGAGTGGGTGAGTGAGTGAGTGGTGAGTGAGAGGGTGGGTGAGTGGGTGGGTGAGTGAGTGGGAGGGTGAGTGAGTGGGTGGGTGAGTGAGTGGGTGGGTGAGTGGGTGAGTGAGTGGGTGGTGAGTGGGAGGGCGAGTGGGTGAGTGAGTGGGTGAGTGAGTGGGTGAGTGAGTGAGTGAGTGGTTGGGTGAGTGGTTGGTGAGTGGGTGGGTGGTGAGTGGGTGGGTGAGTGGGTGTGTGAGTGGGTGGGTGAGTGGGTGGTGAGTGGGTGGGTGAGTGGGTGAGTGAGTGGTGAGTGGTGGGTGGGTGAGTAAGTGGGAGGGTGAGTGGGTGAGTGAGTGGTGAGTGAGTGGGTGGGTGAGTGAGTGGAGGGTGAGTGAGAGGGTGGGTGAGTGAGTGGGAGGGTGAGTGAGACGATGGGTGAGTGAGTCAGTGGGTGGGTGAGTGAGAGGGTGAATGGGTGAGTGGGTGAGTGAGCGGGTGGGTGAGTGAGTGGGAGGGTGAGTGAGACGGTGGGTGAGTGAGTCAGTGGGTGGGTGAGTGAGAGGGTGAATGGGTGAGTGGGTGAGTGAGTGGGTGAGTGAGAGGGTGGGTGAGTGAGTGGGAGGGTGAGTGAGAGGGTGGGTGAGTGAGTCAGTGGGTGGGTGAGTGAGAGGGTGAGTGGGTGAGTGGGTGAGTGAGTGAGTGGGTGAGTGAGAGGGTGGGTGCGTGGGTGAGTGAGTCAGTGGGTGGGTGAGTGAGAGGGTGAGTGGGTGAGTGGGTGAGCGAGTGAGTGGGTGAGTGAGAGGGTGGGTGAGTGAGTGGGTGAGTGAGTGGGTGAGTGACTGGGTGAGTGAGTGAATGAGTGGGTGAGTGGGTGAGTGAGTGAGTGTGTGGGTGAGTGGGTGAGTGAGTGAGTGGGTGAGTGAGTGAGTGAGTGGGTGGGTGGGTGAGTGAGTGAGTGAGTGGGTGAGTGAGAGGGTGGGTGAGTGAGTGGGTGAGTGAGTGGGTGAGTGGGTGAGTGAGTGAGTGAGTGTGTGGGTGAGTGGGTGAGTGAGTGGGTGAGTGAGTGAGTGAGAGGGTGGGTGAGTAAGTGAGTGAGTGGGTAGGTGGGCGAGTGAGTGGTGAGTGGGTGGGCGAGTGAGTGGGTGAGTGAGTGGGTGGGTGAGTGAGTGAGTGAGTGGGTGAGTGGGTGGGTGAGTGAGTGGGTGAGTGAGTGGGGTGGGTGAGTGAGTGAGTGAGTGGGTGGGTGGGTGGGTGAGTGGGTGGGTGGGTGGGTGAGTGAGTGGGTGGGTGGGTGGGTGAGTGAGTGAGTGGGTGGGTGAGTAAGTGAGTGGGTGGGTGAGTGGGTGAGTGAGTGAGAGGGTGAGTGGGTGGGTGAGAGGGTGAATGGGTGAGTGGGTGAGTGAGTGGGTGAGTGAGAGGGTGGGTGAGTGAGTGGGAGGGTGAGTGAGAGGGTGGGTGAGTGAGTCAGTGGGTGGGTGAGTGAGAGGGTGAGTGGGTGAGTGGGTGAGTGAGTGAGTGGGTGAGTGAGAGGGTGGGTGCGTGGGTGAGTGAGTCAGTGGGTGGGTGAGTGAGAGGGTGAGTGGGTGAGTGGGTGAGCGAGTGAGTGGGTGAGTGAGAGGGTGGGTGAGTGAGTGGGTGAGTGAGTGGGTGAGTGAGTGAATGAGTGGGTGAGTGGGTGAGTGAGTGAGTGTGTGGGTGAGTGGGTGAGTGAGTGAGTGGGTGAGTGAGTGAGTGAGTGGGTGGGTGGGTGGGTGGGTGAGTGAGTGAGTGAGTGGGTGAGTGAGTGAGTGAGTGGGTGAGTGAGAGGGTGGGTGAGTGAGTGGGTGAGTGAGTGGGTGAGTGACTGGGTAAGTGAGTGAGTGAGTGGGTGAGTGAGTGGGTGAGTGGGTGAGTGAGTGAGTGAGTGTGTGGGTGAGTGGGTGAGTGAGTGGGTGAGTGAGTGAGAGGGTGGGTGAGTAAGTGAGTGAGTGGGTAGGTGGGCGAGTGAGTGGGTGAGTGGGTGGGTGAGTGAGTGGGTGAGTGAGTGGGTGGGTGAGTGAGTGAGTGGGTGGGTGGGTGAGTGGGTGGGTGGGTGGGTGAGTGAGTGAGTGGGTGGGTGAGTAAGTGAGTGGGTGGGGTGAGTGGGTGAGTGGGTGAGTGAGTGAGAGGGTGAGTGGGTGGGTGAGTGAGTGGGTGGGTGAGTGGGTGGGTGAGTGAGTGAGTGGGTGAGTGGGTGAGTGAGAGGTTGGGTGAGTGAGTGGGAGGGTGAGTGAGAGGGTGGGTGAGTGAGTCAGTGGGTGGGTGAGTGAGAGGGTGAGTGGGTGAGTGGGTGAGTGAGTGAGTGGGTGAGTGAGAGGGTGGGTGCGTGGGTGAGTGAGTCAGTGGGTGGGTGAGTGAGAGGGTGAGTGGGTGAGTGGGTGAGCGAGTGAGTGGGTGAGTGAGAGGGTGGGTGAGTGAGTGGGTGAGTGAGTGGGTGAGTGAGTGAATGAGTGGGTGAGTGGTTGAGTGAGTGAGTGTGTGGGTGAGTGGGTGAGTGAGTGAGTGGGTGAGTGAGTGAGTGAGTGGGTGGGTGGGTGGGTGAGTGAGTGAGTGAGTGGGTGAGTGAGTGAGTGAGTGGGTGAGTGAGAGGGTGGGTGAGTGAGTGGGTGAGTGAGTGGGTGAGTGACTGGGTAAGTGAGTGAGTGAGTGGGTGAGTGAGTGGGTGAGTGAGTGGGTGAGTGAGTGAGAGGGTGGGTGAGTAAGTGAGTGGGTGGGTGAGTGGGTGAGTGGGTGAGTGAGTGAGAGGGTGAGTGGGTGGGTGAGTGAGAGGGTGAGTGGGTGGGTGAGTGAGTGAGTGAGTGGGTGAGTGGGTGAGTGAGAGGGGGTGGGTGAGTGAGTGAGTGGGTGAGTGGGTGGGTGAATGAGAGGGTGGGTGAGTGAGTGAGTGAGTGGGTGGGTGAGTGGGTGGGTGAGTGAGTGAGTGAGTGGGTGAGTGGGTGAGTGAGAGGTTGGGTGAGTGAGTGGGTGAGTGAGTGAGTGAGTGACTGGGTGAGTGAGTGGGTGAGTGAGTGGGTGAGTGGGTGAGTGAGTGAGTGGGTGAGTGAGTGAGTGGGTGAGTGAGTGAGTGAGAGGGTGGGTGAGTAAGTGGGTGAGTGAGTGAGTGAGAAGGTGGGTGAGTAAGTGAGTGAGTGGGTGGGTGAGTGGGTGAGTGAGTGGGTGAGTGGGTGGATGGGTGAGTGAGTGAGTGAGTGGGTGGGTGAGTGAGTGAGTGGGTGGGTGGGTGGGTGAGTGGGTGGGTGAGTGGGTGGGTGGGTGGGTGAGTGAGTGGGTGAGTGGGTGGGTGAGTGGGTGAGTGGGTGGGTGGGTGAGTGAGTGAGTGAGTGGGTGAGTGAGTGAGTGGGTGAGTGAGTGGGTGGGTGAGTGAGTGAGTGGGTGAGTGAGTGAGTGGGTGAGTGAGTGAGTGGGTGGGTGGGTGGGTGGGTGGGTGAGTGGGTGGGTGAGTGAGTGAGTGGGTGGGTGGGTGAGAGAGTGGGTGGGTGAGTGGGTGGGTGAGTGAGTGAGTGGTGAGTGAGTGGGTTGGTGAGTGAGTGAGTGAGAGGGTGGGTGAGTGGGTGATTGGGGGGGTGAGTGAGTGGGTGGGTGAGTGAGTGGGTGGGTGAGTGGGTGGGTGAGTGAGTGAGTGAGAGGGTGGGTGAGTAAGTGGGTGAGTGAGTGAGTGAGTGAGAGGGTGGGTGAGTAAGTGAGTGAGTGGGTGGGTGGGTGGGTAAGTGAGTGGGTGAGTGGGTGGGTGGGTGAGTAAGTGAGTGGGTGGGTGGGTGAGTGAGTGAGTGGGTGGGTGGGTGAGTGGGTGGGTGAGTGGGTGGGTGGGTGGGTGACTGAGTGGGTGAGTGGGTGGGTGAGTGAGTGAGTGAGTGGGTGAGTGAGTGAGTGGGTGAGTGAGTGGGTGGGTGAGTGAGTGAGTGGGTGGGTGGGTGGGTGAGTGGGTGGGTGAGTGAGTGAGTGGGTGGGTGGGTGAGAGAGTGGGTGGGTGAGTGGGTGGGTGAGTGAGTGAGTGGTGAGTGAGTGGGTTGGTGAGTGAGTGAGTGGGTGGGTGAGCGGGTGATTGGGGGGGTGAGTGAGTGGGTGGGTGAGTGAGTGAGTGGGTGGGTGAGTGGGTGGGTGAGTGAGTGGGTGGGTGGGTGAGAGAGTGGGTGGGTGAGTGGGTGGGTGAGTGAGTGAGTGAGTGGGTTGGTGAGTGAGTGAGTGGGTGGGTGAGTGGGTGATTGGGGGGGTGAGTGAGTGGGTGGGTGAGTGAGTGGGTGCGTGAGTGAGTGGGTGGGTGAGCGAGTGAGTGGTGAGTGAGTGGTGAGCGCACCAGGAGGAGCTGTCGAGTGAGTCTCCGTATCCCGGAGTGTCCACCACGGTGAGGCGAAGCTTCACCCCCCGCTCCTCAATGTCCACCGTTGTGGCCTCGATCGCTACGGTGCGATTCAGCCGCTCTGACACACACACACCCCCACACACACACACCCACGCACCCACACACCCACACACTCACACCCCCACACACACACACCCACGCAACCACACACCCACACACTCACACGCACACACACACACACACACCCACGCACCCACACACCCACACACTCACACACACATGCACACACACACCGTTCACCCATACGCTCACCCACACACACACACCGCTCACTCACCCGCTCACTCACTCACCTGCTCGCTCACCCCACCGCTCACTCAACTAACCGCTCACTCACCCGCTCACTCACTCACCCATTCACTCAGCCGCTCACTTACTCACTCACCCGCTCACTTACTCACTCACCTGCTCACTTACCCAACCGCTCACTCACCTGCTCACTTACTCACCCAACTGCTCACTCACCCGCTCACTTACTCACTCACCCGCTCACTTACTCACTCACCCGCTCACTTACTCACTCACCTGCTCACTTACCCAACCGCTCACTCACATGCTCACTTACTCACCCAACCGCTCACTTACTCACTCACCCGCTCACTTACTCACCCAACCGCTCACTCACCCATTCACCCACCTGCTCCTTCACTCACCGGCTCACCCACCAACCCACTACACCTACCCACTACACCCACCCACTACACCCACCCACTACACCCACCCACTACACCCACCACGCTGTGTGTGTCCCTGACACCCACCCACTACACCCACCACGCTGTGTGTGACCCTGACACCCACCCACTACACCCACCCACTACACCCACCACGCTGTGTGTGTCCCTGACACCCACCCACTACACCCACCACGCTGTGTGTGACCCTGACACCCACCCACTACACCCACCACGCTGTGTGTGACCCTGACACCCACCCACTACACCCACCACGCTGTGTGTGTCCCTGACACCCACCCACTACACCCACCACGCTGTGTGTGTCCCTGACACCCACCCACTACACCCACCCACTACACCCACCACGCTGTGTGTGTCCCTCACACCCACCCACTACACCCACCCACTATACCCACCACGCTGTGTGTGACCCTCACACCCACCCACTACACCCACCACGCTGTGTGTGTCCCTGACACCCACCCACTACACCCACGCACTCCACCCACCACGCTGTGTGTGACCCTGACACCCACCCACTACACCCACCAACTACACCCACCACGCTGTGTGTGACCCTGACACCCACCCACTACACCCACCCACTACACCCACCCACTACACCCACCACGCTGTGTGTGACCCTCACACCCACCCACTACACCTACCCACCACACCCACCCACTACACCCACCCACTACACCTACCCACCACACCCACCCACTACACCCACCCACTACACCCACCACGCTGTGTGTGTCCCTGACACCCACCCACTACACCCACCACGCTGTGTGTGACCCTGACACCCACCCACTACACCCACCCACTACACCCACCACGCTGTGTGTGTCCCTGACACCCACCCACTACACCCACCCACTACACCCACCACGCTGTGTGTGTCCCTCACACCCACCCACTACACCCACCCACTACACCCACCCACTACACCCACCACGCTGTGTGTGACCCTGACACCCACCCACTACACCCACCCACTACACCCACCACGCTGTGTGTGACCCTCACACCCACCCACTACACCTACCCACCACACCCACCCACTACACCCACCCACTACACCCACCCACTACACCCACCACGCTGTGTGTGACCCTCACACCCACCCACTACACCTACCCACCACACCCACCCACTACACCCACCCACTACACCCACCCACTACACCCACCACGCTGTGTGTGACCCTCACACCCACGTGGTACCCGTGAGGACTTCTCTCACCGGCCGCCCCTAGGATGAGTCTCTCTGGGTAGAGGTCAGTGAGGAAGAGGCTGTCGATGAGAGTCGACTTGCCCAGGCCAGACTCACCTACATCGTCAACAACATCATCACCATCATCAGCATCTACATCATCATACATTCATGAGGCTCACAGAGCCAGACTGAGGCTCCCACAGGGTTCAGTGTTAATCAGTGAGGCTCACAGAGCCAGACTGAGGCTCCCACAGGGTTCAGTGTTAATCAGTGAGACTCACAGAGCCAGACTAAGGCTCCCACAGGGTTCAGTGTTAATCAGTGAGACTCACAGAGCCAGACTAAGGCTCCCACAGGGTTCAGTGTTAATCAGTGAGACTCACAGAGCCAGACTGAGGCTCCCACAGGGTTCAGTGTTAATCAGTGAGGCTCACAGAGCCAGACTAAGGCTCCCACAGGGTTCAGTGTTAATCAGTGAGACTCACAGAGCCAGACTAAGGCTCCCACAGGGTTCAGTGTTAATCACTGAGACTCATAGAGCCAGACTAAGGCTCCCACAGGGTTCAGTGTTAATCAGTGAGACTCACAGAGCCAGACTAAGGCTCCCACAGGGTTCAGTGTTAATCAGTGAGACTCACAGAGCCAGACTAAGGCTCCCACACGGTTCAGTGTTAATCAGTGAGGCTCACAGAGTCAGACTAAGGCTCCCACAGGGTGCAGTGTTAGTCAGGGAGACTCACAGAGTCAGACTAAGGCTCCCACAGGGTTCAGTGTTAATCAGGGAGACTCACAGAGCCAGACTAAGGCTCCCACAGGGTTCAGTGTTAATCAGTGAGACTCACAGAGTCAGACTAAGGCTCCCACAGGGTTCAGTGTTAATCAGTGAGGCTCACAGAGCCAGACTAAGGCTCCCACAGGGTTCAGTGTTAATCAGTGAGACTCACAGAGCCAGACCGAGGCTCCCACAGGGTTCAGTGTTAATCAGTGAGGCTCACAGAGCCAGACTAAGGCTCCCACAGGGTTCAGTGTTAATCAGTGCGACTCATAGAGCCAGACTAAGGCTCCCACAGGGTCCAGTATTAATCAGTGAGACTCACAGAGCCAGACTAAGGCTCCCACAGGGTTCAGTGTTAATCAGTGAGACTCACAGAGCCAGACTAAGGCTCCCACAGGGTTCAGTGTTAATCAGTGAGACTCACAGAGCCAGACTAAGGCTCCCACAGGGTTCAGTGTTAATCAGTGAGACTCACAGAGCCAGACTAAGGCTCCCACAGGGTTCAGTGTTAATCAGTGAGGCTCATAGAGCCAGACTAAGGCTCCCACAGGATTCAGTGTTAATCAGTGAGGCTCACAGAGCCAGACTAAGACTCCCACAGGGTTCAGTGTTAATCAGTGAGGCTCACAGAGCCAGACTAAGGCTCCCACAGGGTTCAGTGTTAATCAGTGAGACTCACAGAGTCAGACTAAGGCTCCCACAGGGTTCAATGTTAATCAGTGAGGCTCACAGAGCCAGACTAAGGCTCCCACAGGGTTCAGTGTTAATCAGTGAGGCTCACAGAGCCAGACTAAGGCTCCCACAGGGTTCAGTGTTAATCAGTGAGACTCACAGAGTCAGACTAAGGCTCCCACAGGGTTCAGTGTTAATCAGGGAGACTCACAGAGTCAGACTGAGGCTCCCACAGGGTTCAGTGTTAATCAGGGAGACTCACAGAGTCAGACTGAGGCTCCCACAGGGTTCAATGTTAATCAGTGAGACTCACAGAGCCAGACTAAGGCTCCCACAGGGTTCAGTGTTAATCAGTGAGACTCACAGAGTCAGACTAAGGCTCCCACAGGGTTCAGTGTTAATCAGGGAGACTCACAGAGTCAGACCGAGGCTCCCACAGGGTTCAGTGTTAATCAGTGAGGCTCATAGAGCCAGACTAAGGCTCCCACAGGGTTCAGTGTTAATCAGTGAGACTCACAGAGTCAGACTAAGGCTCCCACAGGGTTCAGTGTTAATCAGGGAGACTCACAGAGTCAGACCGAGGCTCCCACAGGGTTCAGTGTTAATCAGTGAGGCTCATAGAGCCAGACTAAGGCTCCCACAGGGTTCAGTGTTAATCAGTGAGGCTCACAGAGCCAGACTAAGACTCCCACAGGGTTCAGTGTTAATCAGTGAGACTCACAGAGCCAGACTAAGACTCCCACAGAGTTCAGTGTTAATCAGTGAGGCTCACAGAGCCAGACTAAGGCTCCCACAGGGTTCAGTGTTAATCAGTGAGACTCACAGAGTCAGACTAAGGCTCCCACAGGGTTCAGTGTTAATCAGGGAGACTCACAGAGTCAGACTGAGGCTCCCACAGGGTTCAATGTTAATCAGTGAGGCTCACAGAGCCAGACTAAGGCTCCCACAGGGTTCAGTGTTAATCAGTGAGACTCACAGAGTCAGACTAAGGCTCCCACAGGGTTCAGTGTTAATCAGGGAGACTCACAGAGTCAGACTGAGGCTCCCACAGGGTTCAGTGTTAATCAGGGAGACTCACAGAGTCAGACTGAGGCTCCCACAGGGTTCAATGTTAATCAGTGAGACTCACAGAGCCAGACTAAGGCTCCCACAGGGTTCAGTGTTAATCAGTGAGACTCACAGAGCCAGACTGAGGCTCCCACAGGGTTCAGTGTTAATCAGTGAGACTCATAGAGCCAGACTAAGGCTCCCACAGGGTTCAGTGTTAATCAGTGAGGCTCATAGAGTCAGACTAAGGCTCCCACAGGGTTCAGTGTTAATCAGTGAGGCTCACAGAGCCAGACTAAGGCTCCCACAGGGTTCAGTGTTAATCACTGAGACTCACAGAGCCAGACCGAGGCTCCCACAGGGTTCAGTGTTAATCAGTGAGGCTCATAGAGCCAGACTAAGACTCCCACAGGGTTCAGTGTTAATCAGGGAGACTCACAGAGTCAGACTGAGGCTCCCACAGGGTTCAGTGTTAATCAGGGAGACTCACAGAGTCAGACTGAGGCTCCCACAGGGTTCAATGTTAATCAGTGAGACTCACAGAGCCAGACTAAGGCTCCCACAGGGTTCAGTGTTAATCAGTGAGACTCACAGAGTCAGACTAAGGCTCCCACAGGGTTCAGTGTTAATCAGGGAGACTCACAGAGTCAGACCGAGGCTCCCACAGGGTTCAGTGTTAATCAGTGAGGCTCACAGAGCCAGACTAAGGCTCCCACAGGGTTCAGTGTTAATCAGTGAGGCTCACAGAGTCAGACCGAGGCTCCCACAGGGTTCAGTGTTAATCAGTGAGACTCATAGAGCCAGACTAAGGCTCCCACAGGGTTCAGTGTTAATCAGTGAGGCTCATAGAGTCAGTGTTAATCAGTGAGGCAACATCATCACCATCATCAGCATCTACATCATCATAAATTAATGAGGCTCACAGAGCCAGACTGAAGCTCCCACAGGGTTCAGTGTTAATCAGTGAGGCTCACAGAGCCAGACTGAGGCTCCCACAGGGTTCAGTGTTAATCAGTGAGACTCACAGAGCCAGACTGAGGCTCCCACAGGGTTCAGTGTTAATCAGTGAGGCTCACAGAGCCAGACTAAGGCTCCCACAGGGTTCAGTGTTAATCACTGAGACTCACAGAGCCAGACCGAGGCTCCCACAGGGTTCAGTGTTAATCAGTGAGGCTCATAGAGCCAGACTAAGACTCCCACAGAGTTCAGTGTTAATCAGTGAGGCTCATAGAGCCAGACTAAGGCTCCCACAGGGTTCAGTGTTAATCAGTGAGGCTCACAGAGTCAGACCGAGGCTCCCACAGGGTTCAGTGTTAATCAGTGAGACTCACAGAGCCAGACTAAGGCTCCCACAGGGTTCACTGTTAATCAGTGAGGCTCACAGAGCCAGACTGAGGCTCCCACAGGGTTCAGTGTTAATCAGTGAGGCTCACAGAGCCAGACTAAGACTCCCACAGGGTTCAGTGTTAATCAGTGAGGCTCATAGAGCCAGACTAAGGCTCCCACAGGGTTCAGTGTTAATCAGTGAGACTCACAGAGCCAGACTAAGGCTCCCAGAGGGTTCAGTGTTAATCAGTGAGGCTCATAGAGCCAGACTAAGGCTCCCACAGGGTTCAGTGTTAATCAGTGAGACTCACAGAGTCAGACTAAGACTCCCACAGGGTTCAGTGTTAATCAGTGAGGCTCACAGAGCCAGACTAAGGCTCCCACAGGGTTCAGTGTTAATCAGTGAGGCTCACAGAGCCAGACTAAGGCAGTTGTTGTTGTTGGCTCACCAACCACCATGAGTGTGAACTCAAATCCTTTCTTCACAGACTTGCGATGAACTTGATTGGGCAAATTGGCAAAGCCCAGGTAGGTTCCCTCCGACAGCTACAGACACACAGATACAACAACAACAACCGCCATTCGCCACTAAGTGGCGGTGACGTCACCACGACGCTTGTGCCAGGCTATGTGCACCTTGAGGCCACGTGAAGTGTCGAACGCCCGCGGGCAGGAGGTCACGGGGCAGACCCAGCAGGTGCCACGGGTCGACTGATACTGATTGCTGCTGGCTACTCTCCGGATTACGTGATTGCTAAGCTACAGGGTGATTTCCACAAACTACAACATCAGCTAGTTGCTCTTAAACTAGTCCTGAATACCTCCAAAACCAAGGTGCTATGCTTCTCACCAGGACTAAAGCAGGAAGTTATTTTTCCCCAATTACATTCCTTAAAAAATTGTCAAATAGAGCAAGTCAAGATCTATAAGTATCTTGGGGTCATCCTGGATTCAAAACTGAATATTGAAGATCACATTGATTATATTGGTAAAAAGACAAAAATAAAAATTGGTTTTCTGTATCGACACAAGCACTGCTTCCCCCCAATGTTCCGTTTGGAACTGATAAAAGCTGCCATACTGCCTCTACTTGATTGCTGTGATATCGTGTATGAATCAGCCCCAAGTACTGTACTGAAGAAGCTTGATTCCATCTATCACTCGGCCTTAAGATTTGCATTGAACTGCCCATATAGGACTCACCACTGTGATCTCTACATTGGGTCAAACTTAACATCTCTTAATGTTCGACGGCTTGTGCACCAGATCTTATTTATTCACGATGTGCTTACAAAAAAATCCGCAGACTACCTGCTGGATCTCCTCTCTGTTTCAAAGAACAAATTTGACCTCAGGTCTTCGCTCATTTACCAGCTTCACATTCCCTATTGCCGTACAAAAACTGGAGGAAGGGCCTTTGCTATTGATGCCCCCAGGGTCTGGAATGCTATTGCCAATAAACTGCAACTTGAATCGCTACCAATGAGATCTCTCAAAACTGCTCTAGAGGAGCTGTACACCCCAAGCTGCCACTGCTATTCATTGGCGTAAAATAAAATAAAATGTTTCGCTCCGGTTGACGCTGCAAAGTATTATCCGTATTTTGATTTAGCGTGCTGATCTTCAAGGTGCATTGAAAAATTTGACACTCCGACCGATGCTTCTGTTGTTGTGGAGTAACTCATGCAGCCAGCTATGGCTCTAGGGATTTGGTGTTACGTGTTATTTATGTAGTTTATTGTAAAAATTCGGTCACAGTCCTTGTGATCACTGTTACGTTGCAATTATGGCTTTATTTTTTGGTGATTTGGAAAAGTTTTTTGGCTTGGACTTGTTTGTTTTGTTGTAGTACGGAGTTAGACTGATGGCTTTAATCTAAGTTTTCTTGTGGTTGTTGTTGTTTGACTTGCATCCCACTGGGATTTTTTGCACACAGCGTTGGTGTACACACAGAGACACACTGAGACACAGAGACAGAGACACAGAGAGAGAGAGACACGCAGACAGAGACACACACAGAGACACACAGAGACACACAGACAGAGACACACAGAGACACACAGAGACAGACAGAGACACACAGACAGAGACACACAGACAGAGACACACAGATAGAGACAGACAGAGACACACAGACAGAGACACACAGACAGAGACACGCAGACAGAGACAAGCAGACAGAGACACACAGACAGAGACACACAGACAGAGACACACAGAGACACAGACAGAAACACAGACAGAGACAGACAGAGGCACACAGACAGAAACACACAGACAGAGACAGACAGAGACACACAGACAAACACACGCAGACAGAGACACACAGAGACACACAGACAGAGACACAGACAGAGACACACAGAGACACACAGATAGAGACACACAGAGACACACACACAGAGATACGCAGACAGAGACACACAGACACACAGAGACACACAGAGACACACAGACAGAGACACACAGAGACACACAGACAGAGACATACAGAAAGAGATACAGACAGACACACACAGACAGAGACACACAGAGACAAACAGACAGAGACACACAGAGACACGCAGACAGAGACACACAGACAGAGACACACAGACAGAGACACGTACCTTCACTTTGTCCCCAGATGTATGAGCCATGGTGTCTGCTGTCCAACTGTGAACATCACCACCATCACCACCATCATCACCATCATCACCATCACCACCATCATCACCTCCATCACCACCATCATCATCATCAACACCATCACTAGCATCATTACCATCACCATGATCACCATCATCACCACCATCATCACCATCACCACCATCATCACCATCACCACCATCACCACCCTCATCAACACCATCATCACCATCATCATCATCACCATCACCACCACCATGACCACCATCATCATCAACACCATCATCATCACCATCATCATCACCAGCATCATCACCACCACCATCACCATCACCACCATCATCATCAGCATCATCATCACCATCATCGTAATCAACACCATCATCACCATAACCACCAGCATCAACACCATCATCATCAACACCATCACCACCATCATCATCAACACCATCATCACCATAACCACCAGCATCATCACCATCACCATGATCACCATGATCACCATCATCATCACCACCACCATCATCATCAACATCATCATCATCATCGCCATAATCACCACCATCACCGCCATCACCACCATCATCATCAACACCATCATCATCACCATAACCACCACCATCAACACCATCATCATCATCACCATCACCATGACCATCATCATCATCACCATCATCACCATCACCACCATCACCAGCATCATCATCATCATCAACACCATCATCATCACCATAACCACCACCATCAAGATCATCACCATCACCATGATCACCATTATCATCATCACCAGCATCATCACCACCATCACTATCACAACCATCATCATCATCAGCATCATCATCACCATCATCGTCATCAACACCATCACCACCATCATCAACACCATCACTACCATCATCAACACCATCATCACCATAACCACCAGCATCATCACTATCACCATGATCACCATCATAAACACCACCATCATCATCATCAACATCATCATCATCGCCATAATCACCACCATCACCACCATCACCACCATTATCATCAACACCATCACCATAACCACCACCATCAACACCATCATCACCATCACAATGACCACCATCATCATGATGGTGGACAATGATGGTGCAATTCTATACAGCGATCATTGAATCCATCCTCACCTCCTCAATAACCGTCTGGTACGCTGCTGCCACTGCCCAGGACAAGAGCAGACTGCAGCGTATCATCCACACTGCTGAGAAGGTGATTGCCTGCAATCTACCAACCCTCGAGGACCTGCACACGACAAGGTCCATGAGGCGAGCGAGGAAGATTGTGGCCGATTTCTCCCACCCTGGACACTCTTTGTTTCAGCTACTCCACTCCGGCAGAAGGCTTCGGTCCATCAGGAACAAAACCTCACGCCATAAAAAACAGTTTCTTCCCATCTGCTGCTGGCCTGTTAAACAAGGCCAAGGGCTAACACTGTTTTTAACATTTGATCTACATAACGACACCTTGCCAATATTAACTATGTTACCCTATTTGTATTTTTTATTTTTAAAATTATATCTTAAAGCTATTTTATATTCGATATTTATTTAATTTTATATACTTCAGCCCCTTGGTGTTAGACTTTTAACCCTTATTATAGTAAGACTTGTTTAAAACTTATTTAAGATTTTAGATTCCTATATGTTGAATGTATGTACCATCCTGCCAAAGTAAATTCCGTGTCGGTGTGAACTTACATGGCGAATAAAACCCTTTCTGATTCTGATTCTGATCATCATCATCATCAACACCATCATCACCATCACCACCATCACTACCATCATCATCATCATCAACACCATCATCATCATCACCATAACCACCACCATCAACATCATCACCATCACCATGATCACCATTATCATCATCATCACCAGCATCATCACCACCACCATCACCACCATCACCATCACCACCATCATCATCATCACCATCATCGTCATCAACACCATCACCACCATCATCATCAACACCATCATCACCATAACCACCAGCATCAACACCATCATCACCATAACCACCAGCATCATCACCATCACCATGATCACTATGATCACCATCATCACCACTACCGTCATCATCAACATCATCATCATCGCCATAATCACCACCATCACCACCATCACCATCAACACCATCATCACCACCATCATCATCATCATCACAAAAATCATCATCATCACCATCATCATCACCATAACCACCAGCATCAACACCATCATCATCACCATCACCATGATCACCATCATCACCACCACCATCATCATCATCGCCATAATCACCACCATCACCACCATCACCATCAACACCATCATCATCACCATAACCACCACCAGAAACACCATCATCATCACCATCACCATGATCACCATCATTACCATCATCATCCGCATCATCATCAACACCATCATCATCATCATCACCATAACCACCACCATCAACACCATCATCATCATCACCATCATCATCACCAGCATCATCACCATCACTATGATCAACACCATCACCACCATCACCACCATCATCATCATCACCATAACCACCACCATCAACACCATCATCATCATCATCACCAGCATCATCACCATCATCACTATCATCATCACCACCATCATCATCACCACCACCATCACCATCATCACCACCACCATCACCACCATCATCATCACCATCATCGTCACCACCATCACCACCATTTCCATCAACACCACTATCATCATCACCACCACCATCATCATCATCACCACCATCATCATCATCACCACCACCACCATCATCATCAACACCATCATCACCATAACCACCAGCATCAACACCATCATCACCATAACCACCAGCATCATCACCATCACCATGATCACTATGATCACCATCATCACCACTACCGTCATCATCAACATCATCATCATCGCCATAATCACCACCATCACCACCATCACCATCACCACCATCATCATCATCATCACAAAAATCATCATCATCACCATCATCATCACCATAACCACCAGCATCAACACCATCATCATCACCATCACCATGATCACCATTATCACCACCACCATCATCATCATCGCCATAATCACCACCATCACCACCATCACCATCAACACCATCATCATCACCATAACCACCACCAGAAACACCATCATCATCACCATCACCATGATCACCATCATTACCATCATCATCTGCATCATCATCAACACCATCATCATCATCACCATCATCATCACCAGCATCATCACCATCACTATGATCAACACCATCACCACCATCACCACCATCATCATCATCACCATAACCACCACCATCAACACCATCATCATCATCACCAGCATCATCACCATCATCACTATCATCATCACCACGATCACCATCATCATCACCATCACCATCATAACCACCACCATCACCACCATCATCATCACCATCATCGTCACCACCATCACCATCATCACCACCATTTCCATCAACACCACTATCATCATCACCACCACCATCACCACCATCATCATCATCACCACCATCATCATCATCACCATCATCATCATCACCACCACCATCATCATCATCACCAGCATCACCACCACCACCATCATCATCATAACCACCATCATCATCACCATCACCAGCACCATCAGAATCACCATCAGAATCGCCATCTCCACTGTCTTCCCGTGTCTCCTTCTGTCTCCTTCTGTCTCCCTCTGTCTCCCTGTGTCTCCCTGTGCCTCTCTGTCTCCACGTGTCTCCATGTGTCTACCCGTGTCTCCCGTCTGTGTCTCTGTGTCTCTCACCCCGTGTCTCTGTGTCTCTCACCCCGTGTCTCTGTCTCTCTGTCTCTGTGTCTCCGTGTCTCTCACCCCGTGTCTCCGTGTCTCTCACCCCGTGTCTCTGTGTCTGTGTGTATCTGTGTATCTGTCTCTCACCCCGTGTCTCTGTGTCTCTGTCTCTCTGTCTCTGTGTCTCCGTGTCTCTCACCCCGTGTCTCTGTCTCTCTGTCTCTGTGTGTCTCTGTGTCTCTGTGTCTCTCACCCCGTGGCTCTGTGTCTCTGTCTCTCACTCCGTGTCTCTGTGTCTCTCACCCCGTGTCTCTGTGTCTCTGTGTGTCTCACCCCCTGTCTCTGTCTCTCTGTCTCTGTGTCTCCGTGTCTCTCACCCCGTGTCTGTGTCTCTCACCCCGTGTCTCTGTCTCTGTCTCTCACCCCGTGTCTCTGTGTGTGTCTGTGTCTCTCACCCCGTGTCTCTGTGTCTCTGTCTCTGTCTTTCACCCCGTGTCTCTGTCTCTGTGTGTCTCTGTGTGTCTCTCACCCCGTGTCTCTGTGTTTCTCACTCCGTGTCTCTGTGTCTCTGTCTCTGTGTGTCTCTGTCTCTCACCCCCTGTCTCTGTCTCTCTGTTTGTCTCTGTGTCTCTCACCCCGTGTCTCTGTCTCTGTGTGTCTCTGTCTCTGTGTGTCTCTCACCCCGTGTCTCTGTGTCTCTCACCCCGTGTCTCTGTCTCTATGTCTCTGTGTTTGTGTCTCTCACCCCGTGTCTCTGTGTCTCTGTGTGTCTCTGTGTCTGTGTCTGTGTCTCTCATCCCGTGTCTCTGTATCTCTGTCTCTATGTCTCTGTGTGTCTGTGTCTCTGTCTCTATGTTTCTGTGTCTCTGTCTCTGTGTCTCTCACCCCGTGTCTCTGTCTCTATGTCTCTGTGTCTCTCACCCCGTGTCTCTGTGTCTCTGTGTCTATGTCTCTATGTCTCTCACCCCGTGTCTCTGTGTCTCTGTCTCTATGTCTCTGTGTCTCTCACCCCGTGTCTCTGTCTCTATGTCTCTGTGTCTCTGTGTATATGTCTCTGTGTCTCTCACCCCGTGTCTCTCTGTCTCTATGTCTCTGTGTCTATGTCTCTATGTCTCTGTCTCTCACCCCGGGGCTCTGTGTCTCTGTCTCTTTGTCTCTGTCTCTGTGCCTCTCACCCCGTGTCTCTGTCTCTGTGTGTCTCTGTGTGTCTCTGTGTCTCTGTGTGTCTCACCCCGTGTCTGTCTCTGTGTGTCTCTCACCCCGTGTCTGTCTCTGTGTGTCTCTGTCTATGTGTGTCTCTGTGTGTCTCTGTGTCTCTGGGTGTCTCACCAAATGTCTCTGTCTCTGTGTGTCTCTGTGTCTCACCCCGTGTATCTGTGTCTCTGTGTGTCTCACCCCGTGTCTCTGTGTGTCTCTGTGTCTCCGTGTGTCTCACCCCGTGTCTCTGTGTGTCTCTGTGTCTCCGAGTGTCTCACCCCGTGTCTCTGTGTGTCTCTGTGCCTCCGTGTGTCTCACCCCGTCTCTCTGTCTCTGTGTGTCTCTGTGTGTCTCTGTGTGTGTCTCTGTGTGTGTGTCTCCGTGTGTCTCACCCCGTCTCTCTGTCTCTGTGTGTCTCTGTGTGTCTCTGTGTGTCTCATCCCGTGTCTCTGTGTGTCTCTGTGTGTCTCACCCCGTGTCTCTGTGTGTCTCACCCCGTGTCTCTGTGTGTCTCTGTGTGTCTCACCCCGTGTCTCTGTGTGTCTCACCCCGTGTCTCTGTGTGTCTCTGTGTGTCTCTGTGTCTCCGTGTCTCACCCCGTGTCTCTGTGTGTCTCTGTGTGTCTCTGTGTCTCCGTGTGTCTCACCCCGTGTCTCTGTGTGTCTCTGTGTGTCTCTGTGTCTCCGTGTGTCTCACCCCGTGTCTCTGTGTGTCTCTGTGTCTCCGTGTGTCTCACCCCGTGTCTCTGTGTCTCCGTGTGTCTCACCACGTGTCTCTGTGTGTCTCTGTGTCTCCGTGTGTCTCACCCCGTGTCTCTGTGTGTCTCTGTGTGTGTCTCTGTGTGTCTCTGTGTCTCCGTGTGTCTCACCCCGTGTCTCTGTGTGTCTCTGTGTGTGTGTCTCACCCCGTGTCTCCGTGTGTGTGTCTCTGTGTGTGTCTCTGTGTCTCCGTGTGTCTCACCCCGTGTCTCTGTGTCTCCGTGTGTCTCACCCCGTGTCTCTGTGTGTCTCTGTGTGTGTCTCTGTGTCTCCGTGTGTCTCACCCCGTGTCTCTGTGTCTCCGTGTGTCTCACCCCGTGTCTCTGTGTGTCTCTGTGTGTGTCTCTGTGTCTCCGTGTGTCTCACCCCGTGTCTCTGTGTGTCTCTGTCTCTGTGTCTCCGTGTGTCTCACCCCGTGTCTCTGTGTGTCTCTGTGTCTCCGTGTGTCTCACTCCGTGTCTCTGTGTGTCTCTGTGCCTCCGTGTGTCTCACCCCGTCTCTCTGTCTCTGTGTGTCTCTGTGTGTCTCTGTGTGTGTCTCTGTGTGTGTGTCTCCGTGTGTCTCACCCCGTCTCTCTGTCTCTGTGTGTCTCTGTGTGTGTGTCTCTGTGTGTCTCTGTGTCTCCGTGTGTCTCTGTGTCTCCGTGTGTCTCACCCCGTGTCTGTCTCCGTGTGTCTCACCCCGTGTCTCTGTGTGTCTCTGTGTGTGTGTCTCCGTGTGTCTCACCCCGTGTCTCTGTGTGTCTCTGTGTGTGTGTCTCCGTGTGTCTCACCCCGTGTCTCTGTGTGTCTCTGTGTGTGTGTCTCCGTGTGTCTCACCCCGTGTCTCTGTGTGTCTCTGTGTGTGTGTCTCCGTGTGTCTCACCCCGTGTCTCTGTGTGTCTCTGTGTGTGTGTCTCCGTGTGTCTCACCCCGTGTCTCTGTGTGTCTCTGTGTCTCCGTGTGTCTCACCCCGTGTCTCTGTGTCTCCGTGTGTCTCTGTGTGTGTGTCTCCGTGTGTCTCACCCCGTGTCTCTGTGTGTCTCTGTGTGTCTCTGTGTCTCCGTGTGTCTCACCCCGTGTCTCTGTGTCTCCGTGTGTCTCACCCCGTGTCTCTGTGTGTGTCTCTGTGTCTCCGTGTGTCTCACCCCGTGTCTCTGTGTGTGTCTCTGTGTCTCCGTGTGTCTCACCCCGTGTCTCTGTGTGTCTCTGTGTGTGTCTCTGTGTGTGTCTCTGTGTCTCCGTGTGTCTCACCCCGTGTCTCTGTGTGTGTCTCTGTGTGTGTCTCTGTGTCTCCGTGTGTCTCACCCCGTGTCTCTGTGTGTGTCTCTGTGTCTCCGTGTGTCTCACCCCGTCTCTCCTCCTGATGTTGCTGCTCGCTGGTGCTGATGCTGACAGCTCTACCCAGAGTGCCTCGCGCGCACGCGCGCGAGGCTCTTTGTGTCACTGTGTGTGTCACTGTGTGTCTGTATGTGTGTCTGTGTGTGTGTGTCACTGTGTGTGTGTGTCTGTGTGTGTCACTGTGTGTGTCTGTGTGTGTGTCACTGTGTGTGTCTGTGTGTCACTGTGTGTGTGTCACTGTGTGTGTCACTGTGTGTCTCTCTGTGTGTGTCTCTGTGTGTGTCTGTGTGTCACTGTGTGTGTCACTGTGTGTCTGTGTGTGTGTGTCTGTGTGTGTCTGTGTGTGTGTCTGTGTGTGTCACTGTGTGTCTGTATGTGTGTCTGTGTGTGTGTCACTGTGTGTGTGTCTGTGTGTGTGTGTCACTGTGTGTCTGTGTATGTGTGTCTGTGTGTGTGTCACTGTGTGTGTGTCTGTGTGTGTGTGTCTGTGTGTGTCACTGTGTGTGTCTGTGTGTGTGTGTCACTGTGTGTGTCTGTGTGTCACTGTGTGTGTCACTGTGTGTCTGTATGTGTGTCTGTGTGTGTGTGTCACTGTGTGTGTGTCTGTGTGTGTGTCTGTGTGTGTGTGTCACTGTGTGTGTCTGTGTGTGTGTGTGTCACTGTGTGTGTCTGTGTGTCACTGTGTGTGTGTCACTGTGTGTGTCTGTGTGTCACTGTGTGTGTCTGTGTGTCACTGTGTGTGTCTGTGTGTCACTGTGTGTGTGTGTCACTGTGTGTGTCACTGTGTGTTTGTATGCCACTGTGTGTCACCGTGTGTCTGTGTGTTTCACTGTGTGTGTGACACTGTGTGTGTCTGTGTGTCACTGTGTGTGTCTGTGTGTGTGTCACTGTGTGTCTGTTTGCCACTGTGTGTGTCTGTGTGTCACTGTGTGTGTCACTGTGTGTGTCTGTGTGTTTGTGTGTCTGTTTGCCACTGTGTGTGTCTGTGTGTTACTGTGTGTGTCTGTGTGTGTGTCACTGTGTGTCTGTTTGCCACTGTGTGTGTCTGTGTGTCACTGTGTGTGTGTCACTGTGTGTGTCTGTGTGTTTGTGTGTCTGTATGCCACTGTGTGTGTCTGTGTGTCACTGTGTGTGTCACTGTCTGTGTGTCACTGTGTGTCTGTATGCGACTGTGTGTTCTTGTGTGTCACTGTGTGTGTGTCACTGTGTGTGTCTGTGTGTCTGTGTGTTTGTGTGTCACTGTGTGTGTCTCACTGTGTGTGTCTGTGTGTCACTGTGTGTCACTGTGTGTCTGTGTGTGTGTGTCACTGTGTGTCACTGTGTGTGTCACTGTGTGTCTGTGTGCCACTGTGTGTCACTGTGTGTCACTGTGTGTCTGTGTGTGTGTGTCACTGTGTGCTGTGTGTGTCTCTGTGTGTGTGTCTGTGTGTGTGTGTCACTGTGTGCTGTGTGTGTCTCTGTGTGTGTGTCTCTGTGTGTGTGTCTCTGTGTGTGTCTCTGTGTGTGTGTCACTGTGTGTGTCACTGTGTGTCTGTGTGCCACTGTGTGTCACTGTGTGTATCTGTGTGCCTCTGTTTGTGTGTCTGTATGCCACTGTGTGTGTCTGTGTGTCACTGTGTGTGTCACTGTCTGTGTGTCACTGTGTGTCTGTATGCCACTGTGTGTGTGTCACTGTGTGTGTCTGTGTGTCTGTGTGTTTGTGTGTCACTGTGTGTGTCTCACTGTGTGTGTCTGTGTGTCACTGTGTGTCTGTGTGTGTGTCACTGTGTGTCTGTGTGCCACTGTGTGTGTCTGTGTGTCACTGTGTGTCACTGTGTGTCTGTGTGTGTGTGTCACTGTGTGCTGTGTGTGTCTCTGTGTGTGTGTGTCTGTGTGTGTGTGTCACTGTGTGCTGTGTGTGTCTCTGTGTGTGTGTCACTGTGTTTGTGTCTCTGTGTGTCTCTGTGTGTGTCACTGTGTGTGTCACTGTGTGTCTGTGTGCCACTGTGTGTCACTGTGTGTGTCTGTGTGTCACTGTGTGTCACTGTGTGTGTGTGTGTGTGTCACTGTGTGCGTCACTGTGTGCGTCACTGTGTGTGTGTGTCTGTGTGTTACTGTGTGTGTGTCTGTGTGTGTCACTGTGCGTGTGTCACTGTGTGTGTGCCACTGTGTGTGTCTCAGTGTGTCTCTGTGTGTGTGTCTCTGTGTGTGTCACTGTGTGTATCACTGTGTGTGTGCCACTGTGTGACACTGTGTGTGTGTGTCACTGTGTGTGTCTCTGTGTGTCTCTGTGTGTGTCTAAGTGTGTCTCTGTGTGTGTGACACTGTGTGTGTGTCACTGTGTGTCACTGTGTGTGTGTCTCTGTGTGTGTCTCTGTGTGTGTGTGTCACTGTGTGCCACTGTGTTTGCCACTGTGTGTCACTGTTTGTGTCACTGTGTGTGTCACTGTGTGTCACTGTGTGTCTGTGTGTCACTGTGTGTGTCTCTGTGTGTGTGTCTCTGTGTGTCTCTGTGTCTCTGTGTGTGTCACTGTGTGTGTCTCTGTGTGTCTCTCTGTGTGTGTCACTGTGTGTGTCTCTGTCTTTGTGCCACTGTGTGTCACTGTGTGTGCGTCTCTGTGTGTGTGTCTGTGTGTGTCTCAGTGTCTCTGTGTGTGTGTGTCTGCGTGCCACTGTGTGCCACTGTGTGTCATTGTGTGTGTGTGTCACTGTGTGTGTCACTGTGTGTGTCTCTGTGTGTGTCACTGTGTGTCACTGTGTGTGTCACTGTGTGTGTCTCTGTGTGTGTGCCACTGTGTGCCACTGTGTGTCATTGTGTGTGTGTGTCACTGTGTGTGTCACTGTGTGTGTCTCTGTGTGTGTGCCACTGTGTGTCACTGTGTGTGTGTCTGTGTGCCACTGTGTGCCACTGTGTGTCATTGTGTGTGTGTCACTGTGTGTGTCACTGTGTGTGTCTCTGGATCTTTGTGTCACTGTGTGTGTCTCTGTGTGTGTGCCACTGTGTGTCACTGTGTGTGTCTGTGTGCCACTGTGTGTGTCACTGTGTGTCTCTGTGTGTCACTCTGTGTCTCTGTGAGTGTCTCTGTGTCTCTGTGTGTCACTGTGTGTGTCACTGTGTGTTACTGTGTGTGTCTCTGTGTGTGTGTCTCTGTGTGTGTCACTGTGTGTCACTCTGTGTGTGTGCCACTGTGTGTCACTGTGTGTGTGCGTCTCTGTGTGTCTCTGTGTGTGTCTCAGTGTGTCTCTGTGTGTGTCACTGTGTGTGTGTCTAAGTGTGTCTCTGTGTGTCTGTGTGTGTCTGTGTGTGTCACTGTGTGTCTCTGTGTGTCTCTGTGTGTCTCTATGTGTCACTGTGTGTGTGTCACTGTGTGTCTCTGTGTGTGTCTCTGTGTGTCTCTGTGTGTGTCTCAGTGTGTGTCTCTATGTGTGTGTCTCTGTGTGTGTCACTGTGTGTGTGTCTCTGTGTGTCACTCTGTTTCTCTGTGAGTGTCTCAGTGTGTCTCTGTGTGTCACTGTGTGTGTCACTGTGTGTTACTGTGTGTGTCTCTGTGTGTGTCTCTGTGTGTGGGCCACTGTGTGTCACTGTGTGTGTGTCTGTGTGCCACTGTGTGTCACTGTGTGTGTGTGTCTGTGTGCCACAGTGTGTCTCTGTGTGTGTGTCTCTGTGTGTGTCACTGTGTGTCACTGTGTGTGTGTGCCACTGTGTGTCACTGTGTGTGTGCGTCTCTGTGTGTCTCTGTGTGTGTCTCAGTGTGTCTCTGTGTGTCTCTGTGTGTGTCACTGTGTGTGTGTCTAACTGTGTCTCTGTGTGTCTGTGTGTGTCACTGTGTGTCACTGTGTGTGTGTCACTGTGTGTGTCTCTGTGTGTCTCTGTGTGTGTCACTGTGTGTCTCTATGTGTCACTGTGTGTGTGTCACTGTGTGTCTCTGTGTGTGTCTCTGTGTGTCTCTGTGTGTCTCAGTGTGTGTCTCTGTGTGTGTGTCTCTGTGTGTGTCACTGTGTGTGTCACTGTGTGTCACTGTGTGTGTCACTGTGTGTCACTGTGTGTGTCTCAGTGTGTCACTGTGTGTGTCTCTGTGTCTCTGTGTGTGTGTCTCTGTGTGTGTGTCACTGTGTGTGTCTCTGTGTGTGTCTCTGTGTCTCTGTGTGTGTCTCTGTGTGTCTCAGTGTGTCTCTGTGTATGTGTCTCTGTGTGTGTCTCTGTGTGTGTGTCACTGTGTGTGTCACTGTGTGTTTCTGTGTGTGTCTCTGTGTGTGTCTCTGTGTGTCTCTCTGTGTGTGTCTAAGTGTGTGTCTGTGTGTGTGTGTCACTGTGTGTCTCTGTGTGTGTCTCTGTGTGTGTGTCTGTGTGTGTCTCTGTGTGTGTGTCTCTGTGTGTGTGTCACTGTGTGTGTCTCTGTGTGTGTCTGTGTGTGTGTCACTGTGTGTGTGTCACTGTGTGTGTCTCTGTGTGTCTCTGTGTGTGTGTGTGTCTGTGTGTGTCTCTGTGTGTGTGTCTGTGTGTGTCACTGTGTGTGTCTCTGTGTGTGTCTCTGTGTGTTTCTGTGTGTGTCACTGTGTGTGTGTCACTGTGTGTGTCTCTGTGTGTGTCTCTGTGTGTGTCTCTGTGTGTGTGTCTCTCTGTGTGTGTCTCTCTGTGTGTGTGTCACTGTGTGTGTGTCTCTGTGTGTGTGTCTCTGTGTGTGTCTCTGTGTGTGTGTGTGTATCTGTGTGTGTCTCTGTGTGTGTGTGTCTGTGTGTGTCACCGTGTGTGTCTCTGTGTGTGTCTCTGTGTGTGTGTCTCTGTGTGTGTGTGTCACTGTGTGTGTGTGTCACTGTGTGTGTGTCACTGTGTGTGTGTCTCTGTGTGTGTCTCTGTGTGTGTATCACTGTGTGTGTGTCTCTGTGTGTGTGTCTCTGTGTGTGTCTCTGTGTGTGTCTCTGTGTGTGTGTCTGTGTGTGTCTCTGTGTGTCTCTCTGTGTGTGTCTCTGTGTGTGTGCCACTGTGTGCCACTGTGTGTCATTGTGTGTGTGTGTCACTGTGTGTGTCACTGTGTGTGTCTCTGTGTGTGTGCCACTGTGTGTCACTGTGTGTGTGTCTGTGTGCCACTGTGTGCCACTGTGTGTCATTGTGTGTGTGTCACTGTGTGTGTCACTGTGTGTGTCTCTGGATCTTTGTGTCACTGTGTGTGTCTCTGTGTGTGTGCCACTGTGTGTCACTGTGTGTGTCTGTGTGCCACTGTGTGTGTCACTGTGTGTCTCTGTGTGTCACTCTGTGTCTCTGTGAGTGTCTCTGTGTCTCTGTGTGTCACTGTGTGTGTCACTGTGTGTTACTGTGTGTGTCTCTGTGTGTGTGTCTCTGTGTGTGTCACTGTGTGTCACTCTGTGTGTGTGCCACTGTGTGTCACTGTGTGTGTGCGTCTCTGTGTGTCTCTGTGTGTGTCTCAGTGTGTCTCTGTGTGTGTCACTGTGTGTGTGTCTAAGTGTGTCTCTGTGTGTCTGTGTGTGTCTGTGTGTGTCACTGTGTGTCTCTGTGTGTCTCTGTGTGTCTCTATGTGTCACTGTGTGTGTGTCACTGTGTGTCTCTGTGTGTGTCTCTGTGTGTCTCTGTGTGTGTCTCAGTGTGTGTCTCTATGTGTGTGTCTCTGTGTGTGTCACTGTGTGTGTGTCTCTGTGTGTCACTCTGTTTCTCTGTGAGTGTCTCAGTGTGTCTCTGTGTGTCACTGTGTGTGTCACTGTGTGTTACTGTGTGTGTCTCTGTGTGTGTCTCTGTGTGTGGGCCACTGTGTGTCACTGTGTGTGTGTCTGTGTGCCACTGTGTGTCACTGTGTGTGTGTGTCTGTGTGCCACAGTGTGTCTCTGTGTGTGTGTCTCTGTGTGTGTCACTGTGTGTCACTGTGTGTGTGTGCCACTGTGTGTCACTGTGTGTGTGCGTCTCTGTGTGTCTCTGTGTGTGTCTCAGTGTGTCTCTGTGTGTCTCTGTGTGTGTCACTGTGTGTGTGTCTAACTGTGTCTCTGTGTGTCTGTGTGTGTCACTGTGTGTCACTGTGTGTGTGTCACTGTGTGTGTCTCTGTGTGTCTCTGTGTGTGTCACTGTGTGTCTCTATGTGTCACTGTGTGTGTGTCACTGTGTGTCTCTGTGTGTGTCTCTGTGTGTCTCTGTGTGTCTCAGTGTGTGTCTCTGTGTGTGTGTCTCTGTGTGTGTCACTGTGTGTGTCACTGTGTGTCACTGTGTGTGTCACTGTGTGTCACTGTGTGTGTCTCAGTGTGTCACTGTGTGTGTCTCTGTGTCTCTGTGTGTGTGTCTCTGTGTGTGTGTCACTGTGTGTGTCTCTGTGTGTGTCTCTGTGTCTCTGTGTGTGTCTCTGTGTGTCTCAGTGTGTCTCTGTGTATGTGTCTCTGTGTGTGTCTCTGTGTGTGTGTCACTGTGTGTGTCACTGTGTGTTTCTGTGTGTGTCTCTGTGTGTGTCTCTGTGTGTCTCTCTGTGTGTGTCTAAGTGTGTGTCTGTGTGTGTGTGTCACTGTGTGTCTCTGTGTGTGTCTCTGTGTGTGTGTCTGTGTGTGTCTCTGTGTGTGTGTCTCTGTGTGTGTGTCACTGTGTGTGTCTCTGTGTGTGTCTGTGTGTGTGTCACTGTGTGTGTGTCACTGTGTGTGTCTCTGTGTGTCTCTGTGTGTGTGTGTGTCTGTGTGTGTCTCTGTGTGTGTGTCTGTGTGTGTCACTGTGTGTGTCTCTGTGTGTGTCTCTGTGTGTTTCTGTGTGTGTGTCACTGTGTGTGTGTCACTGTGTGTGTCTCTGTGTGTGTCTCTGTGTGTGTCTCTGTGTGTGTGTCTCTCTGTGTGTGTCTCTCTGTGTGTGTGTCACTGTGTGTGTGTCTCTGTGTGTGTGTCTCTGTGTGTGTCTCTGTGTGTGTGTGTGTATCTGTGTGTGTCTCTGTGTGTGTGTGTCTGTGTGTGTCACCGTGTGTGTCTCTGTGTGTGTCTCTGTGTGTGTGTCTCTGTGTGTGTGTGTCACTGTGTGTGTGTGTCACTGTGTGTGTGTCACTGTGTGTGTGTCTCTGTGTGTGTGTCTCTGTGTGTGTATCACTGTGTGTGTGTCTCTGTGTGTGTGTCTCTGTGTGTGTCTCTGTGTGTGTCTCTGTGTGTGTGTCTCTGTGTGTCTCTCTGTGTGTGTCTCTCTGTGTGTGTGTCACTGTGTGTCACTGTGTGTCTCTGTGTGTGTCTGTGTGTGTCACTGTGTGTCTATGTGTGTGTGTCTGTGTGTGTCTCTGTGTGTCTCTCTGTGTGTGTCTCTGTGTGTGTGTGTCACTGTGTGTCTCTGTGTGTGTCTCTGTGTGTAACGGTTCGTGCGCTGCGCTACGAACCTGGCGACCCGAGTTCGATTCGTGCTCACGGGCAACACCACCAGTGACGATTGTCTGAGCCGGTCCTGGGCTTCCCCTAGGTCACCTCAGCCTCAAATGAGTGCCAGGTGCAGTGGTGGTGGTGCAGTGAACATCGCCACTGGGGAGACAAAGGCGGCCGGGCGTGGTGGTGCTGGCCACCCACCCCCTCTGTGTGTAGCCACAGTGCCGGCGGCCTTCATAGGTGCTCGCTAACAGCACTTGCCCCTACAGCACGCTAGAGGCTACCTGGGGGAGCTTTGTGTAACAGCACTTGCCCCTACAGCCTGCTAGAGGCTACCTGGGGGAGCTTTGTCTGTGTAACAGCACTTGCCCCTACAGCCTGCTAGAGGCTACCTGGGGGAGTTTTTTCTTTGTAACAGCACTTGCCCCTACAGCCCTGCTAGAGGCTACCTGGGGGAGCTTTGTGTAACAGAACTTGCCCCTACAGCCTGCTAGAGGCTACCTGGGGGAGCTTTGTGTATGGTGTGTGTAGTACATAGACACTGCTGCTACTCGCTAGCTAACAGCACTTGCCCCTACAGGCTGCTAGAGGCTACCTGGGGGAGCTTTGTCTGTGTGTGGTGTGTGTAGTACATAGACACTGCTGCTACTCGATAGCTAACAGCACTTGCCCCTACAGCCCTGCTAGAGGCTACCTGGGGGAGCTTTGTCTGTGTGCCCACACTTTACCCCGCACCACGTGGTAGACTCCACTGTCTCTCCGCTCTCCGTGTTTTAAGGTTCGCACCAGAACTGTCTGGATATAACGTGCACCTAGCCTGGCACCAGCTGTGCAGGTTCACATGCGTTGGTGAGTGATTGGGAGTGCGGGTGAGTGAGTGGGTGAGCGGGTGAGCGAGCGAGTGAGTGAGTGACTTAGTGAGTGGGTGAGTGACTTAGTGAGTGGGTGAGTGACTTAGTGAGTGGGTGAGTGAGTGGGTGACTTAGTGAGTGGGTGAGTGACTTAGTGAGTGGGTGAGTGAGTGGGTGAGTGACTTAGTGAGTGGGTGAGTGAGTGAGCGAGCGGGTGAGTGAGTGGGTGAGTGACTTAGTGAGTGAGCGAGTGAGTGGGTGAGTGAGTGAGTGACTTAGTGAGTGGGTGAGAGAGTGAGTGGGTGAGTGACTTAGTGAGTGGGTGAGAGAGTGAGTGAGCGGGTGAGTGAGCGAGTGAGTGGGTGAGTGACTTAGTGAGTGGGTGAGAGAGTGAGTGAGCGGGTGAGTGAGCGAGTGAGTGAGTGAGTGGGTGAGTGACTTAGTGAGTGAGTGAGCGGGTGGGCGAGCGAGTGGGGGAGTGACTTAGTGAGTGAGAGAGTGAGTGGGTGACTTAGTGAGTGGGTGAGTGAATGAGTGGGTGGGCGAGCGAGTGAGTGGGTGAGTGACTTAGTGAGTGGGTGAGTGACTTAGTGAGTGGGTGAGTGACTTAGTGAGTGGGTGAGTGACTTAGTGAGTGGGTGAGCGAGTGAGTGGGTGGGCGAGCGAGTGAGTGGGTGAGTGACTTAGTGAGTGGGTGAGTGACTTAGTGAGTGGGTGAGAGAGTGAGTGAGCGAGTGAGTGAGTGAGAGGGTGACTTAGTGAGTGGGTGGGCGAGCGAGTGGGTGAGTGAGTGGGTGACTTAGTGAGTGGGTGAGTGAGTGGGTGAGTGGGTGACTTAGTGGGTGGGTGAGAGAGTGAGTGGGTGGGTGAGTGACTTAGTGAGCGAGTGAGTGACTTAGTGAGTGAGTGACTTAGTGAGTGAGTGGGTGAGTGACTTAGTGAGTGGGTGAGTGACTTAGTGAGTGGGTGAGTGAGTGGGTGAGTGACTTAGTGAGTGAGTGAGCGAGTGGGTGAGTGACTTAGTGAGTGGGTGAGTGAGTGAGTGGGTGAGTGACTTAGTGAGTGAGCGAGTGAGTGGGTGAGAGACTGAATGAGTGAATTACTGAACGAGCGTGTGTGCGTGAGCCATGAAGTAGGCACATCAACCGAAACGTCGCCTACTTTATATATCCTCCCCCCCTTTATGCCCCTGACAGTGTGTGGAGCTATTGACAATTCGTTTAAACTATAATAAAATTACAAAAAATCACAAATCGATGTTGCAACAATAAGAATAAAACTGTGACATTTTCGCGGTGTAAATATTCATTTTTTCATGAATATTAAAAAACGCGGAAATGTAAGACGTCTCATTTAATTTAAAATGACCCAAACGCGGTTCCGTAGTTTCGACTCGTCGTTGACTTAGCCCGCATCGAACCCACGGCGTTAAAACCAACCGATTCTCTTCGTTCTGAGACTCCAATACAACCGATTCGGATAATCGTTTATCGATTCCGCCGTCTCCTATTGGTGAATAGCGTCGGAATCGATTCACGATTCGTATCAACTCGTGTATCGATTCCCAGCACGGGTTTCAAAGTGGGGTGGGTGGCTGAGCCAATGGGCAGGCGCGATGCTCGAGGCTCCGACCAATGGGAGAAGGCAATGGTGGGAGGTGGCTTGGCTGCCGCGTGGACCAATCAGAGAGCTCCAAGTTGCCCCCCTCCCCCCCCCCGGTCTCGTCGCGGCTTCAACTCCAGGTGCACCTAGCTTGGCACCAGCTCCACTGTCACCACGACTGCTGCCATACGGGTAACTCGCTCACTACAGCAGGTGCACCTAGCCTGGCACCAGCTCCACTGTCACCACGACTGCCGCCATACGGGTAACTCACCACACGTGCAACTCACCACACGTGCACCTAGCCTGGCACCAGCTCCACTGTCACCACGACTGCCGCCATACGGGTAACTCGCTCGCCACAGCAGGTGCACCTAGCCTGGCACCAGCTCCACTGTCACTACGACTGCTGCCATACGGGTAGCTCACTCACCACAGCAGGTGCACCTAGCCTGGCACCAGCTCCACTGTCACCACGACTGCCGCCATACGGGTAACTCACCACACGTGCACCTCGCCTGGCACCGCCAGTTGGTGTTTGGTCGACATGTTATGACCCACGTGTTACCCCACCACCACCACGTGACTTCACTGGCGTGCCCAGCACGCGCCGCTACAGCCCGCTTGGACTACACGGGGCACCTTTGCCTGTTGTGTACTGTACAGGTGTGTGTACTGTACAGGTGTGTGTACTGTACAGGTGTGTGTACTGTACAGGTGTGTGTACTGTACAGGTGTGTGTACTGTACAGGTGTGTGTACTGTACAGGTGTGTGTACTGTACAGGTGTGTGTACTGTACAGGTGTGTGTACTGTACAGGTGTGTGTACTGTACAGGTGTGTGTACTGTACAGGTGTGTGTACTGTACAGGTGTGTGTACTGTACAGGTGTGTGTACTGTACAGGTGTGTGTACTGTACAGGTGTGTGTACTGTACAGGTGTGTGTACTGTACAGGTGTGTGTACTGTACAGGTGTGTGTACTGTACAGGTGTGTGTACTGTACAGGTGTGTGTACTGTACAGGTGTGTGTACTGTACAGGTGTGTGTACTGTACAGGTGTGTGTACTGTACAGGTGTGTGTACTGTACAGGTGTGCGTACTGTACAGGTGTGCGTACTGTACAGGTGTGCGTACTGTACAGGTGCGCGTACTGTACAGGCGCGCGTACTGTACAGGCGCGCGCACTGCACAGGCGCGCGCACTGTACAGACGTGTGCACTCTGCATGCGCGTACTGTATGCGCGTACTGTATGTGAGAACTGTATGCACTGTATGTAATGTGAATGTGCCCAATTTGTGCATGTACAGTGAACATGCGTACTGTACACCTGTGTACTGCACGTGCGTGCTGTATGTGCGTGTACTTTAGTACTTTAAATGCGTACAGCACTGTACATGCATGTACTGTTTGTGTTTATGCGTCTGGGACACCACGGTGGATAGGAGATGTTAACTACCTCGCCTGGTACACAGGAGGTCGTGGGTTAGATCCTGACCCTGACACCACAGTGGCTAGGAGATGTTAACTACCTCGCCCGGTACACAGGAGGTCGTGGGTTTCATCCTGGACCCTGACAATGCCTGCTGCTGCTGTCTATGTGGAGTCTCTGTCTCTCTGTCTCTCTGTCTCTCTCTCTGTCTCTCTCTCTGTCTCTCTCTCTCTGTCTCTCTCTGTCTCTCTCTCTGTCTCTCTCTCTGTCTCTCTCTGTCTGTTTGTCTCTCTCTGTCTCTTTGTCTCTCTCTCTCTCTCCCCGTGGTGGTCACTGTGTGAATGTCTCCAGGTCCACCGGTTTTCCCCTTCAATTATGGTTCTATCTTGGTCTCTGTGGGTCTCTGGGTCTCTGTGGGTCTCTGTGGGTCTCTGTGGGTCTCTGTGGGTCTCTGTAGGTCTCTGTAGGTCTCTATGGGTCTCTGTGAGTCTCTGTGGGTCTCTATGGGTCTCTGTGGATCTCTGTGGATCTCTGTGGGTCTCTGGGTCTCTGTGAGTCTCTATGGGTCTCTGTGGGTCTCTATGGGTCTCTGTAGGTCTCTGTGGATCTCTGTGGGTCTCTCTGCGTTCAGAGGATTTGGCTGCTGCTGTGAATGTCCACGTGATGATGATGACGACATCAGCCACGTGGTGCTGATGATGACGACATCAGCCACGTGGTGCTGATGATGACATCAGCCACGTGGTGCTGATGACGACATCAGCCACGTGGTGATGATGATGACATCAGCCACGTGGTGGAGCTGTTATCATTGTGATGGCCACGTCGCCTGTCTGATCGGAGCTCTACACAGCAGTAGCTTAGTGGGGCCTCACCTTGCACAATACAGAATATTTGTGCGCGATTCTCTCCCCAAAATGAGAACGGGTGCTGACATTTGCCCAAGTTCTGCGATCCTATATTGAGAGATGGTTCTCTCTCCCTATAGCCAACTTCCAATCATCCATACTCCTTGGTTCTATTCGGTAAAGTCACGTAGGTAAAAAATAAAATAACAAAAATCACGACGGTTTTTTTTTGTACCTACGTGGTGACTTTACCGAATAGAACCAAAGAGTATGGATCCTTGCAGTCACGATAGCTTCAAATCTAGAATTACAATTATCCACCCACCCACGTGTGGGGTGAGAGCAGGAAGCCTATAGAACACCCCACGCACCCACAACCCAACCTACCCACCCACCTACCCACCCACAACCCAACCTACCTACCCACCTACCCACCCACCTTTCCACACAGCCACCTTCCCACCCACCAATCCAACCTACCCACCCACCCACGCACCCACAACCCAACGTACCCACCCACCTACCCACCCACAACCCAACCTACCCACAACCCACCTACCTACCCACCCACCTTTCCACACAGCCACCTTCCCACCCACCAATCCAACCTACCCACCCACAACCCAACCTACCCACTCACGCACCCACCCATCCATCTTCCCACCCACCTTCCCACCTAACCACCTTCCCACCCGCCCACCCACCCACCTACCCACCCACCCAACCCACCCACCTTCCCACCGACCTTCCTTCCCCCCCAAACTACCCACCCACCTACCCACCCACCCACCCACCTACCCACCCACCCAGCTACCCACCCACCTACCCACCCACCTACCCACGCTCCCCCACTCTACCCACTCACCCACCTAAACTTCCCACCCACCCAACCTACCCACCCCCCCACCCAACCCACCCAACCTACCCACCCACCCACCCAACCTACCCACTCACCTACCCACCCACTCACCTACCCAACCTACCCACCCAACCTACCCACCCACCCATCCTACCAACTCACCTACCCACCAACCTACACACCCAACCTACCCACCTACCCACCCACTCACCTACCCACCCACCCAACCTACCCACCCAACCTACCCACCCACCCAACCTACCCACCCACCCAACCGACCCACCCACCTATCCACCCACGCACCCACCAACCTACCCACCATACCCACCCAACCTACCCACCCCCCCACCCCCATACCACCCCCCCTCCGTGTTTACCACAGGTTCGCAATGGCCAGCTCCCATCATCACCACCATCACCTCCATCGCGTCCTCCTCCTCCTCCCCGTACTCCTCTTTGGCGGAGTGCGGTGCGGCGATGGTGATGGCGTTGGCGATGGCGGTGGTGACGGCGGTGACGGCGGTGACGGCGGTGGCGGAGGATCGAGGGGGCCCCAGGTGGTGTGGGCCGTGAACGCAGGAGGGGGCGCCCACACGGACTCACAGGGAATACGCTACCAGGCTGACCCCCTGGACGGAAAGGTGGGGACAGGTGAGTGGGGCGGGTGGGTGGGTGGGTGGGTGGGTGGGTGAGTGGGTGGGTGAGTGGGTGGGTGAGTGGGGTGAGTGGGGTGAGTGGGGTGAGTGGGTGGGTGGGTGGGTGAGTGGGGTGAGTGGGTGAGTGGGTGAGTGGGGTGGGTGGGTGGGTGAGAGGGTGGGTGAGTGGGGTGAGTGGGTGGGTGAGTGGGTGGGTGAGTGGGGTGAGTGGGGTGAGTGGGTGAGTGAGTGGGTGAGTGGGTGAGTGGGGTGAGTGGGTGAGTGGGTGAGTGGGGTGGGTGGGTGGGTGAGAGGGTGGGTGAGTGGGGTGAGTGGGTGGGTGAGTGGGTGGGTGAGTGGGGTGAGTGGGGTGAGTGGGGTGAGTGGGGTGAGTGGGTGAGTGGGTGGGTGAGTGGGGTGAGTGGGGTGAGTGGGTGAGTGGGTGAGGGGTGGGGTGGGTGAGTGGGTGGGTGAGTGGGTGGGTGAGTGGGGTGAGTGGGGTGAGTGGGTGAGTGGGTGAGGGGTGGGGTGGGTGGGTGAGTGGGTGAGTGGGTGAGTGGGGTGGGTGGGGTGGGTGAGTGGGTGGGCTGGGTGAGTAGGTGAGTGGGTGGGTGGGTGCGTGGGTGGGTGGGTGCGTGGGTGGGTGAGTGGGTGGGTGAGTGGGTGGGTGAGTGACTGAGTGGGTGAGTGGGTGGGTGGGTGGGGTTGGTGGATTAATCAGTGATTGAGTGGGTGAGTGAGTTAATGAATGAGTGTGTGAATCAACGAATGAGCGAGCGATTGAGTGGGCGAATTGATGATCGAATGAGAGTTAATGAGAGTGTGAGTGAGTGAGTGAATTAATAATGAATGAATGAGCGAGCGAGTTGGCACCTCCCCTCTCTCCCCCACCTTACTCCACCCCCCCCCACCACAGCGTCTGACTACGGCCGCCGCCTTCCCATCGCTCGAGTCTCGGCCCAGGACCAGGAGCTGTACCAGACGGAGCGGTGGGCGGACTCCTCCTTCTCCTACACCGTGCCGCTGGCCCGCGACGGCCACTACGTCCTCGTGCTCAAGTTCGCCGAGGTCTACTTCCTCCACTCGCAGGCCAAGGTGACGGGGGGAGGGAGGTGCCCCGGGAGGCCCGCGGGGCTTTGTCGCCCGTCGTAGCCGCCGCTCGTTACTGACGGCGATTGCCCCGGCGGCCTGCTGGAGGTCGCTGGCTGGGAGGCGTTCACTGCCTCGCCTGGCACGCAGGGAGTCGTGGGTTCCATCCTCACCCTACCTGCACAGGCGTTTGACGTGCGTGTACCACCCTACAGGTGTTTGACGTGAGTGTGAACGGCCACCCTACAGGTGTTTGACGTGAGTGTGCCACCCTACAGGTGTTTGACGTGAGTGTGCCACCCTACAGGTGTTTGACGTGAGTGTACCACCCTACAGGTGTTTGACGTGAGTGTGCCACCCTACAGGTGTTTGACGTGAGTGTACCACCCTACAGGTGTTTGACGTGAGTGTGCCACCCTACAGGTGTTTGACGTGAGTGTGCCACCCTACAGGTGTTTGACGTGAGTGTACCACCCTACAGCTGTTTGACGTGAGTGTACCACCCTGCAGGTGTTTGACGTGAGTGTACCACCCTACAGGTGTTTGACGTGAGTGTACCACCCTACAGGTGTTTGACGTGAGTGTACCACCCTACAGGTGTTTGACGTGAGTGTACCACCCTACAGGTGTTTGACGTGAGTGTGCCACCCTACAGGTGTTTGACGTGAGTGTACCACCCTACAGGTGTTTGACGTGAGTGTACCACCCTACAGGTGTTTGACGTGAGTGTACCACCCTACAGGTGTTTGACGTGAGTGTACCACCCTACAGGTGTTTGACGTGGGTGTGCCACCCTACAGGTGTTTGACGTGAGTGTACCACCCTACAGGTGTTTGACGTGAGTGTACCACCCTACAGGTGTTTGACGTGGGTGTGCCACCCTACAGGTGTTTGACGTGAGTGTACCACCCTACAGGTGTTTGACGTGCGTGTACCACCCACCAGGTGTTTGACGTGCGTGTACCACCCTACAGGTGTTTGACGTGCGTGTACCACCCTACAGGTGTTTGACGTGAGTGTACCACCCACCAGGTGTTTGACGTGAGTGTACCACCCTACAGGTGTTTGACGTGAGTGTACCACCCTACAGGTGTTTGACGTGAGTGTACCACCCTACAGGTGTTTGACGTGAGTGTACCACCCTACAGGTGTTTGACGTGAGTGTACCACCCTACAGGTGTTTGACGTGAGTGTACCACCCACCAGGTGTTTGACGTGTGTGTACCACCCTGCAGGTGTTTGACGTGAGTGTACCACCCTACAGGTGTTTGACGTGAGTGTACCACCCTACAGGTGTTTGACGTGAGTGTACCACCCACCAGGTGTTTGACGTGAGTGTACCACCCTACAGGTGTTTGACGTGAGTGTACCACCCACCAGGTGTTTGACGTGAGTGTACCACCCTACAGGTGTTTGACGTGAGTGTACCACCCACCAGGTGTTTGACGTGAGTGTACCACCCTACAGGTGTTTGACGTGAGTGTACCACCCTACAGGTGTTTGACGTGAGTGTACCACCCTACAGGTGTTTGACGTGAGTGTACCACCCTACAGGTGTTTGACGTGAGTGTACCACCCTACAGGTGTTTGACGTGAGTGTACCACCCTACAGGTGTTTGACGTGAGTGTACCACCCTACAGGTGTTTGACGTGAGTGTACCACCCACCAGGTGTTTGACGTGTGTGTACCACCCTGCAGGTGTTTGACGTGAGTGTACCACCCTACAGGTGTTTGACGTGAGTGTACCACCCTACAGGTGTTTGACGTGAGTGTACCACCCACCAGGTGTTTGACGTGAGTGTACCACCCTACAGGTGTTTGACGTGAGTGTACCACCCTACAGGTGTTTGACGTGAGTGTACCACCCACCAGGTGTTTGACGTGAGTGTACCACCCTACAGGTGTTTGACGTGAGTGTACCACCCACCAGGTGTTTGACGTGAGTGTACCACCCTACAGGTGTTTGACGTGAGTGTACCACCCTACAGGTGTTTGACGTGAGTGTACCACCCTACAGGTGTTTGACGTGAGTGTACCACCCTACAGGTGTTTGACGTGAGTGTACCACCCTACAGGTGTTTGACGTGAGTGTACCACCCTACAGGTGTTTGACGTGAGTGTACCACCCTACAGGTGTTTGACGTGAGTGTACCACCCACCAGGTGTTTGACGTGTGTGTACCACCCTGCAGGTGTTTGACGTGAGTGTACCACCCTACAGGTGTTTGACGTGAGTGTACCACCCTACAGGTGTTTGACGTGAGTGTACCACCCACCAGGTGTTTGACGTGAGTGTACCACCCTACAGGTGTTTGACGTGAGTGTACCACCCTACAGGTGTTTGACGTGAGTGTACCACCCACCAGGTGTTTGACGTGAGTGTACCACCCTACAGGTGTTTGACGTGAGTGTACCACCCTACAGGTGTTTGACGTGAGTGTACCACCCTACAGGTGTTTGACGTGAGTGTACCACCCTACAGGTGTTTGACGTGAGTGTACCACCCTACAGGTGTTTGACGTGAGTGTACCACCCACCAGGTGTTTGACGTGAGTGTACCACCCTACAGGTGATTGACGTGAGTGTACCACCCTACAGGTGTTTGACGTGAGTGTACCACCCTACAGGTGTTTGACGTGCGTGTGAACGGCCACGCGGTGCTCACGGGGCTGGACATCTACGAGCGCGTGGGGCACAGCGCTGCCCACGACGTGGCCGTTGCCTTCTCGCTGCTGCGTGGGAAGCTGTCGGTGGCCGGGGAGGCCTCCACCTACCAGGGCCTGCTCACCGTGGAGTTCGTCAAGGTGAGGGGTGGGTGGGGGGGACGGTCCTCACCACCCACTCACCACCCACTCACCACCCACTCACCACCCACTCACCACCCACTCACCACCCGCTCGCTTGCTCGCTCACTCACCAGCACCTGTGTCTATACCTTTGTGTTAATCTCTCACCGTGTCTCTCTCTCTGTCTCCCCGTGTCTCTGTCTCCCCGTGTCTCTCTCTCCCCGTGTCTCCCTCTCCCCGTGTCTCTCACTCCCCGTGTCTCTCTCTCCCCGTGTCTCTCACTCCCCGTGTCTCTCTCTCCCCGTGTCGCTCTCTCCCCGTGTCTCTCTCTCCCCGTGTCTCTCTCTCCCCGTGTCTCTCTCTCCCCGTGTCTCTCTCTCCCCGTGTCTCTCTCTCCCCGTGTCTCTCTCTTCCCGTGTCTCTCTTCCCGTGTCTCTCTCCCCGTGTTTCTCACTCCCCGTGTCTCTCTCTCCCCGTGTCTCTCTCTCCCCGTGTCTCTCACTTCCCGTGTCTCATTCCCGTGTCTCACTCCCCGTGTCTCTCTCACTCCCCGTGTCTTTCTCTCCCCGTGTCTTTCTCTCCCCGTGTCTTTCTCTCCCCGTGTCTCTCTCTCTCCGTGTCTCTCTCTCCCCGTGTCTCTCCCCATGCGTCTCTCTCTCTCTCCTCGTGTCTTTCTGTCTCTCTCCCCGTGTCTCTCTCTCCCTGTGTCTCTCTTTCTCCTCGTGTGTCTCTCACTCCCCGTGTCTCTCACTCCCCGTGTCTCTCTCCCCGTGTCTCTCTCTCACTTCCCGTGTCTCTCTCTCACATCCCGTGTCTCTCCCCGTGTCTCTCTGTACCCGTGTCTCTCTCTCTCCTCGTGTGTCTCTCTCTCCACATGTCTCTCTCTCCTCGTGTCTCTCTCCCCGTGTCTCTCTCTCCCCGTGTCTCTCTCTCACATCCCGTGTCTCTCCCCGTGCCACTCTCCCCGTGTCTCTCTCTCTCCCCGTGTCTCTCTCTCCCCGTGTCTCTCGCTCCTCCCGTGTCTCTCTCTCCCCATGTCTCTCTCCCCATGTCTCTCTCCCCGTGTCTCTCTCTCTCCTCGTGTGTCTCTCTCTCCTCGTGTCTCTCTCCCCGTGTCTCTCTCCCCGTGTCTGTCTCTCACATCCCGTGTCTCTCCCCGTGTCTCTCTCCCCGTGTCTCTCTCTCCCCCCGTGTCTCTCTCTCCCCATGTCTCTCTCCCCGTCTCTCTCCCCGTGTCTCTCCCCGTGTCTCTCTCTCTCCCCGTGTCTCTCCCCGTGTCTCTCTCTCTCCCCGTGTCTTTCACAGGGAGACTATGACAATCCAAAGATATGTGCTCTATACATCATCCGTGGCCAGCTTGAAGGTTCGTAGACTCACCTCACAGAGACCCACAGACTTACCTCACAGAGACCTATAGACTCACAACACACAGACCCATAGACTCACCACACAGAGACCCATAGACTCACCACGCAGAGACCCATAGACTCACCACGCAGAGACCCACAGACTCACCACGCAGAGACCCATAGACTCACCACGCAGACCCATAGACTCACCACACAGAGACCCATAGACTCACCACGCAGAGACCCATAGACTCACCACGCAGAGACCCATAGACTCACCACGCAGAGACCCATAGACTCACCACGCAGAGACCCATAGACTCACCACGCAGAGACACATAGACTCACCACGCAGAGACCCACAGACTCACCTCGCAGAGACCCACAGACTCACCACACAGAGACCCATAGACTCACCACACAGAGACCCACAGACTCACCTCACAGAGACCCATAGACTCACCTCACAGAGACCCATAGACTCACCACGCAGAGACCCACAGACTCACCACGCAGACCCATAGACTCACCTCACAGAGACCCACAGACTCACCACGCAGAGACCCACAGACTCACCACGCAGAGACCCACAGACTCACCACGCAGACCCATAGACTCACCATACAGAGACACATAGACTCACCACACAGAGACACAGACTCACCACGCAGAGACCCACAGACTCACCACGCAGAGACCCATAGACTCACCACACAGAGACCCATAGACTCACCACACAGAGACCCATAGACTCACCACGCAGAGACCCATAGACTCACCACGCAGAGACCCACAGACTCACCACGCAGACCCATAGACTCACCTCACAGAGACCCATAGACTCACCTCACAGAGACCCATAGACTCACCTCACAGAGACCCACAGACTCACCACGCAGAGACCCACAGACTCACCACGCAGACCCATAGACTCACCACACAGAGACACATAGACTCACCACACAGAGACACATAGACTCACCACGCAGAGACCACAGACTCACCACGCAGAGACCCATAGACTCACCTCACAGAGACCCACAGACTCACCACACAGAGACCCACAGACTCACCACGCAGAGACCCATAGACTCACCACTACACAGAGACCCATAGACTCACCACTACACAGAGCCACATAGACTCATCACACAGAGACCCATAGACTCACCACGCAGAGACCCATAGACAAACCTCACAGAGACCCATAGACTCACCACGCAGACCCACAGACTCACCTCACAGAGACCCACAGACTCACCACACAGAGACCCATAGACTCACCACACAGAGACACATAGACTCACCACACAGAGACCCATAGACTCACCACACAGAGAGACATAGACTCACCACGCAGACCCATAGACTCACCACGCAGACCGATAGACTCACCACGCAGAGACCCATAGACTCACCTCTCAGAGACCCACAGACTCACCTCGCAGAGACCCACAGACTCACCACACAGAGACCCATAGACTCACCTCACAGAGACCCATAGACTCAACACACAGAGACCCATAGACTCACCTCACAGAGACCCATAGACTCACCTCACAGAGACCCATAGACTCACCTCACAGAGACCCACAGACTCACCACACAGAGACCCATAGACTCACCACGCAGACCCATAGACTCACCACGCAGACCCATAGACTCACCATACAGAGACCCATAGACTCACCACGCAGACCCATAGACTCACCACGCAGACCCATAGACTCACCACACAGAGACCCATAGACTCACCACGCAGAGACCCATAGACTCACCACGCAGAGACCCATAGACTCACCACGCAGAGACCCATAGACTCACCACACAGAGACCCATAGACTCACCACGCAGAGACCCATAGACTCACCACGCAGAGACCCATAGACTCACCACGCAGAGACCCATAGACTCACCACGCAGACCCATAGACTCACCACACAGAGACCCATAGACTCACCACGCAGAGACCCATAGACTCACCACGCAGACCCATAGACTCACCACGCAGAGACCCATAGACTCACCACACAGACCCATAGACTCACCACACAGAGACCCATAGACTCACCACGCAGAGACCCATAGACTCACCACACAGAGACCCATAGACTCACCACGCAGAGACCCATAGACTCACCACGCAGACCCACAGACTCACCACGCAGACCCATAGACTCACCTCACAGAGACCCGTAGACTCACCACACAGAGACCCATAGACTCACCACACAGAGACCCATAGACTCACCACGCAGAGACCCATAGACTCACCACGCAGAGACCCATAGACTCACCACGCAGAAACCCATAGACTCACCACACAGAGACCCATAGACTCACCACGCAGAGACCCATAGACTCACCACGCAGAGACCCATAGACTCACCACACAGACCCATAGACTCACCACACAGAGACCCATAGACTCACCACGCAGAGACCCATAGACTCACCACGCAGACCCATAGACTCACCACGCAGATCTATAGACTCACCACGCAGAGACACATAGGCTCACCATGCAGAGAGTCATAGACTCACCACACAGAGACCCATAGACTCACCACGCAGAGCCCATAGACTCACCACGCAGACCCATAGACTTACCACACAGACCCATAGACTCACCACACAGAGACCCATAGATTCACCACACAGAGACCCATAGACTCACCACGCAGAGACCCACAGACTCACCACGCAGACCCATAGATTCACCACGCAGAGACACATAGACTCACCACGCAGAGACCCATAGACTCACCACGCAGACCCATAGACTCACCACGCAGATCTATAGACTCACCACGCAGAGCCCATAGACTCACCACGCAGAGACCCACAGACTCACCACGCAGACCCATAGATTCACCACGCAGAGACACATAGGCTCACCATGCAGAGAGTCATAGACTCTCTGCAATCCTAGCCACTGTGGTGTCAGAGTCAGGATCTAACCCACGACCTCTTCTATACCAGGCGAGGTAGTCAACATCTCCTAGCCACTGTGGTGTCAGGGTCAGGATCTAACCCACGACCTCCTGTAGACCAGGCGAGGTAGTCAACATCTCCTAGCCACTGTGGTTTCAGGGTCAGGATCTAACCCACGACCTCCTGTAGACCAGGCGAGGTAGTGAACATCTCCTAGCCACTGTGGTTTCAGGGTCAGGATCTAACCCACGACCTCCTGTATACCAGGCGAGGTAGTCAACATCTCCTAGCCACTGTGGTGTCAGGGTCAGGATCTAACCCACGACCTCCTGTAGACCAGGCGAGGTAGTCAACATCTCCTAGCCACTGTGGTGTCAGGGTCAGGATCTAACCCACGACCTCCTGTAGACCAGGCGAGGTAGTCAACATCTCCTAGCCACTGTGGTGTCAGGATCTAACCCACGACCTCCTGTATACCAGGCGAGGTAGTTAACATCTCCTAGCCACTGTGGTGTCAGGGTCAGGATCTAACCCACGACCTCCTGTAGACCAGGCGAGGTAGTCAACATCTAGCCACTGTGGTGTCAGGATCTAACCCACGACCTCCTGTAGACCAGGCGAGGTAGTCAATATTTCCTAGCCACTGTGGTGTCAGGATCTAACCCACGACCTCCTGTATACCAGGCGAGGTAGTCAACATCTCCTAGCCACTGTGGTATCAGGATCTAACCCACGACCTCCTGTAGACCAGACGAGGTAGTCAACATCTCCTAGCCACTGTGGTGTCAGGATCTAACCCACGACCTCCTGTAGACCAGGCGAGGTAGTCAACATCTCCTAGCCACTGTGGTATCAGGATCTAACCCACGACCTCCCGTATACCAGGCGAGGTAGTCAACATCTCCTAGCCACTGTGGTGTCAGGATCTAACCCACGACCTCCTGTAGACCAGGCGAGGTAGTCAACATCTCCTAGCCACTGTGGTGTCAGGATCTAACCCACGACCTCCTGTAGACCAGGCGAGGTAGTCAACATTTCCTAGCCACTGTGGTGTCAGGATCTAACCCACGACCTCCTGTAGACCAGGCGAGGTAGTCAATATTTCCTAGCCACTGTGGTGTCAGGATCTAACCCACGACCTCCTGTAGACCAGGCGAGGTAGTCAACATCTCCTAGCCACTGTGGTATCAGGATCTAACCCACGACCTCCTGTAGACCAGGCGAGGTAGTCAACATCTCCTAGCCACTGTGGTGTCAGGATCTAACCCACGACCTCCTGTAGACCAGGCGAGGTAGTCAACATCTCCTAGCCACTGTGGTGTCAGGATCTAACCCACGACCTCCTGTAGACCAGGCGAGGTAGTCAACATCTCCTAGCCACTGTGGTGTCAGGATCTAACCCACGACCTCCTGTAAACCAGGCGAGGTAGTTAACATCTCCTAGCCACTGTGGTGTCAGGATCTAACCCACGACCTCCTGTAAACCAGGCGAGGTAGTCAACATCTCCTAGCCACTGTGGTGTCAGGATCTAACCCACGACCTCCTGTAAACCAGGCGAGGTAGTTAACATCTCCTAGCCACTGTGGTGTTAGGGTCAGGATCTAACCCACGACCTCCTGTAGACCAGGCGAGGTAGTCAACATCTCCTAGCCACTGTGGTGTCAGGGTCAGGAGCTAACCCACGACCTCCTGTACACCAGGCGAGGTAGTCAACATCTCCTAGCCACTGTGGTGTCAGGATCTAACCCACGACCTCCTGTAGACCAGGCGAGGTAGTCAACATCTCCTAGCCACTGTGGTGTCAGGATCTAACCCACGGCCTCCTGTAGACCAGGCGAGGTAGTCAACATCTCCTAGCCACTGTGGGTGTCAGGATCTAACCCACGACCTCCTGTAGACCAGGCGAGGTAGTCAACATCTCCTAGCCACTGTGGTGTCAGGGTCAGGATCTAACCCACGACCTCCTGTAGACCAGGCGAGGTAGTCAACATCTCCTAGCCACTGTGGTGTCAGGGTCAGGATCTAACCCACGACCTCCTGTAGACCAGGCGAGGTAGTCAACATCTCCTAGCCACTGTGGTGTCAGGGTCAGGATCTAACCCACGACCTCCTGTAGACCAGGCGAGGTAGTCAACATCTCCTAGCCACTGTGGTGTCAGGATCTAACCCACGACCTCCTGTATACCAGGCGAGGTAGTTAACATCTCCTAGCCACTGTGGTGTCAGGGTCAGGATCTAACCCACGACCTCCTGTAGACCAGGCGAGGTAGTCAACATCTAGCCACTGTGGTGTCAGGATCTAACCCACGACCTCCTGTAGACCAGGCGAGGTAGTCAATATTTCCTAGCCACTGTGGTGTCAGGATCTAACCCACGACCTCCTGTATACCAGGCGAGGTAGTCAACATCTCCTAGCCACTGTGGTATCAGGATCTAACCCACGACCTCCTGTAGACCAGACGAGGTAGTCAACATCTCCTAGCCACTGTGGTGTCAGGATCTAACCCACGACCTCCTGTAGACCAGGCGAGGTAGTCAACATCTCCTAGCCACTGTGGTATCAGGATCTAACCCACGACCTCCCGTATACCAGGCGAGGTAGTCAACATCTCCTAGCCACTGTGGTGTCAGGATCTAACCCACGACCTCCTGTAGACCAGGCGAGGTAGTCAACATCTCCTAGCCACTGTGGTGTCAGGATCTAACCCACGACCTCCTGTAGACCAGGCGAGGTAGTCAACATTTCCTAGCCACTGTGGTGTCAGGATCTAACCCACGACCTCCTGTAGACCAGGCGAGGTAGTCAATATTTCCTAGCCACTGTGGTGTCAGGATCTAACCCACGACCTCCTGTAGACCAGGCGAGGTAGTCAACATCTCCTAGCCACTGTGGTATCAGGATCTAACCCACGACCTCCTGTAGACCAGGCGAGGTAGTCAACATCTCCTAGCCACTGTGGTGTCAGGATCTAACCCACGACCTCCTGTAGACCAGGCGAGGTAGTCAACATCTCCTAGCCACTGTGGTGTCAGGATCTAACCCACGACCTCCTGTAGACCAGGCGAGGTAGTCAACATCTCCTAGCCACTGTGGTGTCAGGATCTAACCCACGACCTCCTGTAAACCAGGCGAGGTAGTTAACATCTCCTAGCCACTGTGGTGTCAGGATCTAACCCACGACCTCCTGTAAACCAGGCGAGGTAGTCAACATCTCCTAGCCACTGTGGTGTCAGGATCTAACCCACGACCTCCTGTAAACCAGGCGAGGTAGTTAACATCTCCTAGCCACTGTGGTGTTAGGGTCAGGATCTAACCCACGACCTCCTGTAGACCAGGCGAGGTAGTCAACATCTCCTAGCCACTGTGGTGTCAGGGTCAGGAGCTAACCCACGACCTCCTGTACACCAGGCGAGGTAGTCAACATCTCCTAGCCACTGTGGTGTCAGGATCTAACCCACGACCTCCTGTAGACCAGGCGAGGTAGTCAACATCTCCTAGCCACTGTGGTGTCAGGATCTAACCCACGGCCTCCTGTAGACCAGGCGAGGTAGTCAACATCTCCTAGCCACTGTGGGTGTCAGGATCTAACCCACGACCTCCTGTAGACCAGGCGAGGTAGTCAACATCTCCTAGCCACTGTGGTGTCAGGGTCAGGATCTAACCCACGACCTCCTGTAGACCAGGCGAGGTAGTCAACATCTCCTAGCCACTGTGGTGTCAGGATCTAACCCACGACCTCCTGCATGCCAGGCGAGGTAGTCAACATCTCCTAGCCACTGTGGTGTCAGGATCTAACCCACGACCTCCTGTAGACCAGGCGAGGTAGTCAACATCTCCTAGCCACTGTGGTGTCAGGGTCAGGAGCTAACCCACGACCTCCTGTAGACCAGGCGAGGTAGTCAACATCTCCTAGCCACTGTGGTGTCAGGGTCAGGATCTAACCCACGACCTCCTGTAGACCAGGCGAGGTAGTTAACATCTCCTAGTCACTGTGGTGTTAGGGTCAGGATCTAACCCACGACCTCCTGTAGACCAGGCGAGGTTGTCAACATCTCCTAGCCACTGTGGTGTCAGGGTCAGGATCTAACCCACGACCTCCTGTAGACCAGGCGAGGTTGTCAACATCTCCTAGCCACTGTGGTGTCAGGGTCAGGATCTAACCCACGACCTCCTGTAGACCAGGCGAGGTAGTCAACATCTCCTAGCCACTGTGGTGTCAGGATCTAACCCACGACCTCCTGTAGACCAGGCGAGGTAGTTAACATCTCCTAGCCACTGTGGTGTCAGGATCTAACCCACGACCTCCTGTAGACCAGGCGAGGTAGTCAACATCTCCTAGCCACTGTGGTGTCAGGATCTAACCCACGACCTCCTGTAGACCAGGCGAGGTAGTCAACATCTCCTAGCCACTGTGGTGTCAGGATCTAACCCACGACCTCCTGTAGACCAGGCGAGGTAGTCAACATCTCCTAGCCACTGTGGTGTCAGGATCTAACCCACGACCTCCTGTACACCAGGCGAGGTAGTCAACATCTCCTAGCCACTGTGGTGTCAGGATCTAACCCACGACCTCCTGTAGACCAGGCGAGGTAGTCAACATCTCCTAGCCACTGTGGTGTCAGGGTCAGGATCTAACCCACGACCTCCTGTAGACCAGGCGAGGTAGTCAACATCTCCTAGCCACTGGTGTCAGGATCTAACCCACGACCTCCTGTAGACCAAGCGAGGTAGTCAACATCTCCTAGCCACTGTGGTGTCAGGATCTAACCCACGACCTCCTGTAGACCAGGCGAGGTAGTCAACATCTCCTAGCCACTGTGGTGTCAGGATCTAACCCACGACCTCCTGTAGACCAGGCGAGGTAGTTAACATCTCCTAGTCACTGTGGTGTTAGGGTCAGGATCTAACCCACGACCTCCTGTAGACCAGGCGAGGTAGTCAACATCTCCTAGCCACTGTGGTGTCAGGATCTAACCCACGACCTCCTGTAGACCAGGCGAGGTAGTCAACATCTCCTAGCCACTGTGGTGTCAGGATCTAACCCACGACCTCCTGTAGACCAGGCGAGGTAGTCAACATCTCCTAGCCACTGTGGTGTCAGGGTCAGGATCTAACCCACGACCTCCTGTAGACCAGGCGAGGTAGTCAACATCTCCTAGCCACTGTGGTGTCAGGATCTAACCCACGACCTCCTGTAGACCAGGCGAGGTAGTTAACATCTCCTAGTCACTGTGGTGTTAGGGTCAGGATCTAACCCACGACCTCCTGTAGACCAGGCGAGGTAGTCAACATCTCCTAGCCACTGTGGTGTCAGGATCTAACCCACGACCTCCTGTATACCAGGCGAGGTAGTCAACATCTCCTAGCCACTGTGGTGTCAGGATCTAACCCACGACCTCCTGTAGACCAGGCGAGGTAGTCAACATCTCCTAGCCACTGTGGTGTCAGGGTCAGGATCTAACCCACGACCTCCTGTAGACCAGGCGAGGTAGTCAACATCTCCTAGCCACTGGTGTCAGGATCTAACCCACGACCTCCTGTATACCAGGCGAGGTAGTCAACATCTCCTAGCCACTGTGGTGTCAGGGTCAGGATCTAACCCACGACCTCCTGTAGACCAGGCGAGGTAGTCAACATCTCCTAGCCACTGTGGTGTCAGGGTCAGGATCTAACCCACGACCTCCTGTAGACCAGGCGAGGTAGTCAACATCTCCTAGCCACTGTGGTGTCAGGATCTAACCCACGACCTCCTGTATACCAGGCGAGGTAGTCAACATCTCCTAGCCACTGTGGTGTCAGGGTCAGGATCTAACCCACGACCTCCTGTAGACCAGGCGAGGTAGTCAACATCTCCTAGCCACTGGTGTCAGGATCTAACCCACGACCTCCTGTATACCAGGCGAGGTAGTCAACATCTCCTAGCCACTGTGGTGTCAGGATCTAACCCACGACCTCCTGTAGACCAGGCGAGGTAGTCAACATCTCCTAGCCACTGTGGTGTCAGGATCTAACCCACGACCTCCTGTAGACCAGGCGAGGTAGTTAACATCTCCTAGTCACTGTGGTGTTATGGTCAGGATCTAACCCACGACCTCCTGTAGACCAGGCGAGGTAGTCAACATCTCCTAGCCACTGTGGTGTCAGGATCTAACCCACGACCTCCTGTATACCAGGCGAGGTAGTCAACATCTCCTAGCCACTGTGGTGTCAGGATCTAACCCACGACCTCCTGTAGACCAGGCGAGGTAGTCAACATCTCCTAGCCACTGTGGTGTCAGGGTCTGGATCTAACCCACGACCTCCTGTAGACCAGGCGAGGTAGTCAACATCTCCTAGCCACTGGTGTCAGGATCTAACCCACGACCTCCTGTATACCAGGCGAGGTAGTCAACATCTCCTAGCCACTGTGGTGTCAGGATCTAACCCACGACCTCCTGTAGACCAGGCGAGGTAGTCAACATCTCCTAGCCACTGTGGTGTCAGGATCTAACCCACGACCTCCTGTAGACCAGGCGAGGTAGTCAACATCTCCTAGCCACTGTGGTGTCAGGATCTAACCCACGACCTCCTGTAGACCAGGCGAGGTAGTCAACATCTCCTAGCCACTGTGGTGTCAGGATCTAACCCACGACCTCCTGTAGACCAGGCGAGGTAGTCAACATCTCCTAGCCACTGTGGTGTCAGGATCTAACCCACGGCCTCCTGTAGAACAGGCGAGGTAGTCAACATCTCCTAGCCACTGTGGTGTCAGGATCTAACCCACGACCTCCTGTAGACCAGGCGAGGTAGTCAACATCTCCTAGCCACTGTGGTGTCAGGGTCAGGATCTAACCCACGACCTCCTGTAGACCAGGCGAGGTAGTCAACATCTCCTAGCCACTGGTGTCAGGATCTAACCCACGACCTCCTGTATACCAGGCGAGGTAGTCAACATCTCCTAGCCACTGTGGTGTCAGGATCTAACCCACGACCTCCTGTAGACCAGGCGAGGTAGTCAACATCTCCTAGCCACTGTGGTGTCAGGATCTAACCCACGACCTCCTGTAGACCAGGCGAGGTAGTCAACATCTCCTAGCCACTGTGGTGTCAGGATCTAACCCACGACCTCCTGTAGACCAGGCGAGGTAGTCAACATCTCCTAGCCACTGTGGTGTCAGGATCTAACCCACGACCTCCTGTAGACCAGGCGAGGTAGTCAACATCTCCTAGCCACTGTGGTGTCAGAGTCAGGATCTAACCCACGACCTCCTGTAGACCAGGCGAGGTAGTCAACATCTCCTAGCCACTGTGGTGTCAGGATCTAACCCACGACCTCCTGTATACCAGGCGAGGTAGTCAACATCTCCTAGCCACTGTGGTGTCAGGATCTAACCCACGACCTCCTGTAGACCAGGCGAGGTAGTCAACATCTCCTAGCCACTGTGGTGTCAGGGTCAGGATCTAACCCACGACCTCCTGTAGACCAGGCGAGGTAGTCAACATCTCCTAGCCACTGGTGTCAGGATCTAACCCACGACCTCCTGTATACCAGGCGAGGTAGTCAACATCTCCTAGCCACTGTGGTGTCAGGATCTAACCCACGACCTCCTGTAGACCAGGCGAGGTAGTCAACATCTCCTAGCCACTGTGGTGTCAGGATCTAACCCACGACCTCCTGTAGACCAGGCGAGGTAGTCAACATCTCCTAGCCACTGTGGTGTCAGGATCTAACCCACGACCTCCTGTAGACCAGGCGAGGTAGTCAACATCTCCTAGCCACTGTGGTGTCAGGATCTAACCCACGACCTCCTGTATACCAGGCGAGGTAGTCAACATCTCCTAGCCACTGTGGTGTCAGGGTCAGGATCTAACCCACGACCTCCTGTAGACCAGGCGAGGTAGTCAACATCTCCTAGCCACTGGTGTCAGGATCTAACCCACGACCTCCTGTATACCAGGCGAGGTAGTCAACATCTCCTAGCCACTGTGGTGTCAGGATCTAACCCACGACCTCCTGTAGACCAGGCGAGGTAGTCAACATCTCCTAGCCACTGTGGTGTCAGGATCTAACCCACGACCTCCTGTAGACCAGGCGAGGTAGTTAACATCTCCTAGTCACTGTGGTGTTATGGTCAGGATCTAACCCACGACCTCCTGTAGACCAGGCGAGGTAGTCAACATCTCCTAGCCACTGTGGTGTCAGGATCTAACCCACGACCTCCTGTATACCAGGCGAGGTAGTCAACATCTCCTAGCCACTGTGGTGTCAGGATCTAACCCACGACCTCCTGTAGACCAGGCGAGGTAGTCAACATCTCCTAGCCACTGTGGTGTCAGGGTCAGGATCTAACCCACGACCTCCTGTAGACCAGGCGAGGTAGTCAACATCTCCTAGCCACTGGTGTCAGGATCTAACCCACGACCTCCTGTATACCAGGCGAGGTAGTCAACATCTCCTAGCCACTGTGGTGTCAGGATCTAACCCACGACCTCCTGTAGACCAGGCGAGGTAGTCAACATCTCCTAGCCACTGTGGTGTCAGGATCTAACCCACGACCTCCTGTAGACCAGGCGAGGTAGTCAACATCTCCTAGCCACTGTGGTGTCAGGATCTAACCCACGACCTCCTGTAGACCAGGCGAGGTAGTCAACATCTCCTAGCCACTGTGGTGTCAGGATCTAACCCACGACCTCCTGTAGACCAGGCGAGGTAGTCAACATCTCCTAGCCACTGTGGTGTCAGGATCTAACCCACGGCCTCCTGTAGAACAGGCGAGGTAGTCAACATCTCCTAGCCACTGTGGTGTCAGGATCTAACCCACGACCTCCTGTAGACCAGGCGAGGTAGTCAACATCTCCTAGCCACTGTGGTGTCAGGGTCAGGATCTAACCCACGACCTCCTGTAGACCAGGCGAGGTAGTCAACATCTCCTAGCCACTGGTGTCAGGATCTAACCCACGACCTCCTGTATACCAGGCGAGGTAGTCAACATCTCCTAGCCACTGTGGTGTCAGGATCTAACCCACGACCTCCTGTAGACCAGGCGAGGTAGTCAACATCTCCTAGCCACTGTGGTGTCAGGATCTAACCCACGACCTCCTGTAGACCAGGCGAGGTAGTCAACATCTCCTAGCCACTGTGGTGTCAGGATCTAACCCACGACCTCCTGTAGACCAGGCGAGGTAGTCAACATCTCCTAGCCACTGTGGTGTCAGGATCTAACCCACGACCTCCTGTAGACCAGGCGAGGTAGTCAACATCTCCTAGCCACTGTGGTGTCAGAGTCAGGATCTAACCCACGACCTCCTGTAGACCAGGCGAGGTAGTCAACATCTCCTAGCCACTGTGGTGTCAGGATCTAACCCACGACCTCCTGTAGACCAGGCGAGGTAGTCAACATCTCCTAGCCACTGTGGTGTCAGGATCTAACCCACGACCTCCTGTAGACCAGGCGAGGTAGTCAACATCTCCTAGCCACTGTGGTGTCAGGGTCAGGATCTAACCCACGACCTCCTGTAGACCAGGCGAGGTAGTCAACATCTCCTAGCCACTGTGGTGTCAGGGTCAGGATCTAACCCACGACCTCCTGTAGACCAGGCGAGGTAGTCAACATCTCCTAGCCACTGTGGTGTCAGGGTCAGGATCTAACCCACGACCTCCTGTATACCAGGCGAGGTAGTCAACATCTCCTAGCCACTGTGGTGTCAGGATCTAACCCACGACCTCCTGTAGACCAGGCGAGGTAGTCAACATCTCCTAGCCACTGTGGTGTCAGGATCTAACCCACGACCTCCTGTAAACCAGGCGAGGTAGTCAACATCTCCTAGCCACTGTGGTGTCAGGATCTAACCCACGACCTCCTGTATACCAGGCAAGGTAGTCAACATCTCCTAGCCACTGTGGTGTCAGGATCTAACCCACGACCTCCTGTAAACCAGGCGAGGTAGTCAACATCTCCTAGCCACTGTGGTGTCAGGGTCAGGATCTAACCCACGACCTCCTGTATACCAGGCGAGGTAGTCAACATCTCCTAGCCACTGTGGTGTCAGGATCTAACCCACGACCTCCTGTAAACCAGGCGAGGTAGTCAACATCTCCTAGCCACTGTGGTGTCAGGATCTAACCCACGACCTCCTGTAGACCAGGCGAGGTAGTCAACATCTCCTAGCCACTGTGGTGTCAGGATCTAACCCACGACCTCCTGTAAACCAGGCGAGGTAGTCAACATCTCCTAGCCACTGTGGTGTCAGGATCTAACCCACGACCTCCTGTATACCAGGCAAGGTAGTCAACATCTCCTAGCCACTGTGGTGTCAGGATCTAACCCACGACCTCCTGTAAACCAGGCGAGGTAGTCAACATCTCCTTCCTCGTCCCGCTGTGGATTTTCGGGTGTTGCCCCCCCCCCTGCCCCCCCCCAGACGTCCCGCAGCTCCCCCCACACCCCGGGCTGCGCCCCCCCTCAAAACCGAATGACGAGGACGCCGAAGAGGAGGAGGAAGAGGAGGAGGAGGAGGAAGAGGAGGAGGGGGAGGGGGGGGAAGAGGAGGGGGAGGCGGAGGAGCGCGAGGAGGAGGAGGGGGGAGCCGGGCGAGGAGAGGGGCAGGAGGCGGCGGTGGACGGCAGGAAATCCACGGCGGGGAGGAGGAAGAAGAGGGGCGGTGGGGAGGGGAAGGGGGAGGGGGGGCGAGGAGGTGGAGGAGGTGGAGGAGGTGGAGGAGGTGGAGGAGGAGGTGGAGGAGGTGACAGGCAGAGACTGAAGTCCGGGCCGCGTGTCCCGGACCCCTACGCAGCCGACAACTCCAGCCTCATGTTCCCCATCCTCGTCGCCTTCGGGGTCTTCATCCCCACGCTCTTCTGCCTCTGCAGGCTCTGATGGTGGTGGCGGAGGAGGTTGGCGGTGGTGGTGGTGGTGGTGGCGGTGATCATGGAGGTGAAGGGAGGAGGTGGTGGTGGTGGAGAGGGAGGAGGTGGTGGTGGCGGTGATCATGGAGGTGAAGGGAGGAGGTGGTGGTGGAGGTGGTGATGGTGGTGGAGAGGGAGGAGGTGGAGGTGGTGATGGTGGTGGAGAGGGAGGAGGTGGAGGTGGTGATCATGGAGGTGGAGGAAGGAGGTGGTGGTGATGGTGGTGGAGGAGGAGGAGAGGGAGGAGGTGGTGGGTTTTTAATTAAATGGGGCGAGTAACATCTTAGGCGCACCTCTTTGCAGCCTCTCCGTGGCTGGGATGATGGTGGTTGTTTATGGTGGTGATGGTGGTGACGATGATCTGTATATTATGATTACATAGGTAACACTGTGCGTGCGTGTGTGCGCGTGTAATTCGTACACAATCGTGTACACTGTGTGTGTGTGTACGTGCCAGTGTGTGTGTGTTCACAGATTGTGTGTGTACCTGTGTATGTGAATGTGTGTGCACGGATGTGTGTACACACCGCGTGTGTGTACCTGTGTGTGTCTGTGTACGCACCCTTTGTGTGTGTACCTGTGTGTGTAGGAGTGTGTGTGTGTAGGAGTCTGTGTGTGTGTGTGTGTGTAGGAGTCTGTGTGTGTGTGTAGGAGTCTGTGTGTGTGTGTGTGTGTAGGAGTCTGTGTGTGTGAGTGTGTAGGAGTCTGTGTGTGTGAGTGTGTAGGAGTCTGTGTGTGTGTGTGTAGGAGTGTGTGTGTGTGTGTGTAGGAGTCTGTGTGTGTGTGTAGGAGTCTGTGTGTGTGTGTGTAGGAGTCTGTGTGTGTGTGTGTGTAGGAGTCTGTGTGTGTGTGTGTAGGAGTCTGTGTGTGTGTGTAGGAGTCTGTGTGTGTGTGTAGGAGTCTGTGTGTGTGTGTAGGAGTCTGTGTGTGTGTAGGAGTCTGTGTGTGTGTGTGTAGGAGTGTGTGTGTGTGTAGGAGTCTGTGTGTGTGTGTGTAGGAGTCTGTGTGTGTGTGTGTGTGTAGGAGTCTGTGTGTGTGTGTAGGAGTCTGTGTGTGTGTGTAGGAGTCTGTGTGTGTGTAGGAGTCTGTGTGTGTGTGTGTAGGAGTGTGTGTGTGTGTAGGAGTCTGTGTGTGTGTGTGTAGGAGTCTGTGTGTGTGTGTGTGTAGGAGTCTGTGTGTGTGTGTAGGAGTCTGTGTGTGTGTGTGTAGGAGTCTGTGTGTGTGTGTAGGAGTCTGTGTGTGTGTGTGTGTAGGAGTGTGTGTGTGTGTGTAGGAGTGTGTGTGTAGGAGTGTGTGTGTGTGTGTGTAGGAGTCTGTGTGTGTGTAGGAGTCTGTGTGTGTGTGTGTGTAGGAGTGTGTGTGTGTGTGTAGGAGTGTGTGTGTGTGTGTAGGAGTGTGTGTGTGTGTGTAGGAGTCTGTGTGTGTGTGTGTAGGAGTCTGTGTGTGTGTGTGTGTAGGAGTCTGTGTGTGTGTGTAGGAGTCTGTGTGTGTGTGTGTAGGAGTCTGTGTGTGTGTGTGTAGGAGTCTGTGTGTGTAGGAGTCTGTGTGTGTGTGTAGGAGTCTGTGTGTGTGTAGGAGTCTGTGTGTGTGTGTAGGAGTGTGTGTGTGTGTGTAGAAGTCTGTGTGTGTGTGTAGGAGTCTGTGTGTGTGTGTGTGTAGGAGTGTGTGTGTGTGTAGGAGTGTGTGTGTGTGTGTAGGAGTCTGTGTGTGTGTGTAGGAGTCTGTGTGTGTGTGTAGGAGTCTGTGTGTGTGTGTAGGAGTCTGTGTGTGTAGGAGTCTGTGTGTGTGTGTGTGTAGGAGTCTGTGTGTGTGTGTAGGAGTCTGTGTGTGTGTGTGTAGGAGTCTGTGTGTGTGTGTGTGTAGGAGTCTGTGTGTGTGTGTAGGAGTGTGTGTGTGTGTAGGAGTCTGTGTGTGTGTGTAGGAGTGTGTGTGTGTGTGTAGGAGTGTGTGTGTGTGTGTGTAGGAGTGTGTGTGTGTGTGTAGGAGTGTGTGTGTGTGTGTAGGAGTGTGTGTGTGTGTGTGTAGGAGTCTGTGTGTGTGTGTAGGAGTCTGTGTGTGTGTGTAGGAGTCTGTGTGTGTGTAGGAGTCTGTGTGTGTGTAGGAGTCTGTGTGTGTGTGTAGGAGTCTGTGTGTGTGTGTAGGAGTCTGTGTGTGTGTGTAGGAGTGTGTGTGTGTGTAGGAGTCTGTGTGTGTGTGTGTAGGAGTCTGTGTGTGTGTAGGAGTGTGTGTGTGTGTAGGAGTCTGTGTGTGTGTGTAGGAGTCTGTGTGTGTGTAGGAGTGTGTGTGTGTGTAGGAGTGTGTGTGTGTGTGTAGGAGTGTGTGTGTGTGTAGGAGTGTGTGTGTGTGTGTAGGAGTCTGTGTGTGTGTAGGAGTGTGTGTGTGTGTAGGAGTGTGTGTGTGTGTAGGAGTGTGTGTGTGTGTAGGAGTCTGTGTGTGTGTGTAGGAGTGTGTGTGTGTGTAGGAGTGTGTGTGTGTGTGTAGGAGTCTGTGTGTGTGTAGGAGTGTGTGTGTGTGTAGGAGTCTGTGTGTGTCTGTGTGTGTAGGAGTCTGTGTGTGTCTGTGTGTGTAGGAGTCTGTGTGTGTCTGTGTGTGTAGGAGTCTGTGTGTGTGTGTAGGAGTGTGTGTGTGTGTGTAGGAGTCTGTGTGTGTGTAGGAGTCTGTGTGTGTGTGTAGGAGTCTGTGTGTGTGTGTGTAGGAGTGTGTGTGTGTAGGAGTGTGTGTGTGTGTGTGTAGGAGTGTGTGTGTGTGTAGGAGTGTGTGTGTGTGTGTAGGAGTGTGTGTGTGTGTGTGGGGAGCGGTGGTGTAGTGGTTTGCGCTGTGCAACGAACCCGGAGAATCGAGTTCGATTCCCACTCACGTCCACCGCCACCGATGGTAGCGATTATCTGAACCGGTCCTGGGCCTCCCCTCAGTCGATTCAGCCTCAAATAAGTACCTGGTGCGGTGTGTAGTCAACATCGTCACTGGGGAGACAAAGGCGGCCGGCCGTGATGCTGGCCACACACCCCCTTGTGTGGCACAGTGCCGGTAGCCTTCATAGGTGCTCGCTAACAACAGCACTTGTCCCAGCAGTCTGTGAAAGGCTATACAGGGGACCTTTGTGTACGTGTGTGTGTAAGAGAATACACCTGTGTGTGTACACACACCTATGTGTATGTGTGAGAGAACACACCTGTGTTTACCTGTAAACACTGGTGTGTGTGTGCACACCTGTGTGTACGTGTAGACACCTGTGTGTGTGTACACACCTGTGTTTACCTGTAAACACAGGTGTGTGTGTGTGTACGTGTAGACACCTGTGTGTACGTGTAGACACCTGTGTGTACGTGTAGACACCTTTGTGTACGTGTAGACACGTGTGTGTGTACACACGTGTTTACCTGTAAACACAGGTGTGTGTGTAAACACAGGTGTGTGTGTACACACCTGTGTGTGTGTACGTGTAGACACCTGTGTGTGTGTACACACCTGTGTGTGTGTACGTGTAGACACCTGTGTGTGTGTGTGTACACACCTGTGTGTACGTGTAGACACCTGTGTGTGTGTACACACCTGTGTGTGTGTACGTGTAGACACCTGTGTGTGTGTACACACCTGTGTGTGTGTACGTGTAGACACCTGTGTGTGTGTACACACCTGTGTGTGTGTACGTGTAGACACCTGTGTGTGTGTGTGTGAGAGTACCCGCGTAAGTACCTGGGTGTGAGTACTCGAATCAGAAGCGGCGGTGGTGGTGATGATTGGCGCGGGGAGTTAAATCAAAATGGTGAACGCGTTATATTGTGGCCTCTTGAGATTTGAGATTAAAATTTGTCCCTGGAGTGGCTCCCCCCGAGTCTCTCTCCCAGCACCTCTGGAGGGTTTTGCCCAGCCAGCACTGCGGTGTTCAGGTCGTGTTCGTCCACTCGTCTGACCCAAGCTGGTCCAGCATCTGATCACGCAGAGACCCGCAGACTCATCACAGAGAGGCCCACAGACTCACCACAGAGAGACCCAGAGACTCACCACAGAGAGACCCAGAGACTCATCACAGAGACCCACAGACTCATCACAGAGAGACCCACAGACTCATCACAGAGAGACCCAGAGACTCATCACAGAGACCCACAGACTCATCACAGAGAGACCCAAAGACTCGCCATACAGAAACCCACAGACTCACCATACAGAGACCCACAGACTCACCACAGAGACCCACAGACTCACCATACAGAGACCCACATACTCACCATACAGAGACCCACAGACTCGCCATACAGAGACCCACAGACTCACCACAGAGACCCAGAGACTCATCACAGAGACCCACAGACTCATCACAGAGAGACCCACAGACTCACCATACAGAGACCCACAGACTCACCATACAAAGACCCACAGACTCACCATACAGAGACCCACAGACTCACCATACAGAGACCCATAGACTCACCACACTGAGACCCACAGACTCACCATACAGAGACCCACAGACTCACCATACAGAGACCCCCAGACTCAACACATAGAGACCCAGAGACTCATCACAGAGAGACCCACAGACTCATCATAGAGAGACCCACAGACTAACCACACAGAGCCCCCAGACTCACCACATAGAGACCCACAGACTCACCATACAGAGACCCACAGACTCACCGCAGAGACCCACAGACTCACCATACAGAGACCCAGACTCATCACAGGGACCCACAGACTCATCACAGAGACCCACAGACTCACCATACAGAGACCCACAGACTCACCACAGAGACCCACAGACTCACCATACAGAGACCCACAGACTCATCACAGAGAGTACCCACAGACTCACCACACAGAGACCCACAGACTCACCATACAGAGACCCACAGACTCACCATACAGAGACCCCCAGACTCACCACATAGAGACCCACAGACTCACCATACAGAGACCCACAGACTCACCATACAGAGACCCACATACTCACCACAGAGACCCACAGACTCACCATACAGAGACCCACAGACTCATCACAGAGAGACCCACGGACTCACCACATAGAGACCCACAGACTCACCACAGAGAGACCCACAGACTCACCATACAGAGACCCACAGACTCACCACATAGAGACCCCCAGACTCACCATACAGAGACCAACAGACTCACCACAGAGAGACCCACAGACTCACCACACAGAGACCCACAGACTCACCATACAGAGACCCACAGACTCACCATACAGAGACCCACAGACTTACCATACAGAGACCCACAGACTCACCATACAGAGACCCACAGACTCATCACATAGAGACCGACAGACTCACCATACAGAGACCCACAGACTCACCATACAGAGACCCACAGACTCATCACATAGAGACCCACAGACTCACCATACAGAGACCCACAGACTCACCATACAGAGACCCACAGACTCACCATACAGAGACCCACAGACTCACCATACAGAGACCCACAGACTCACCATACAGAGACCCCCAGACTCGCCATACAGAGACCCGCAGACTCATCACAGAGAGACCCACAGACTCACCATACAGAGACCGACAGACTCACCATACAGAGACCCACAGACTCACCATACAGAGACCCACAGACTCACCATACAGAGACCCACAGACTCACCACTGAGACCAACAGACTCACCATACAGAGACCCACTGACTCACCACACAGAGACCCACAGACTCACCATACAGAGACCCACAGACTCACCACACAGAGATCCACAGACTCACCACACAGAGACCCACAGACTCACCACACAGAGACCCACAGACTCACCATACAGAGACCCACAGACTCACCACATAGAGACCCCCAAACTCACCACAGAGACCCACAGACTCGCCATACAGAGACCCACAGACTCACCATACAGAGACCCACAGACTCACCATACAGAGACCCACATACTCACCATACAGAGACCCACAGACTCACCACAGAGACCCACAGACTCACCATACAGAGACCCACAGACTCACCATACAGACCCACAGACTCACCATTCAGAGATCCAGAGACTCATCACAGAGAGACCCACAGACTCACCACAGAGACCCACAGACTCACTATAAAGAGACCCACAGACTCACCACACAGAGACCCACAGACTCATCACAGAGAGACCCACAGACTCATCACAGAGAGGCCCACAGACTCACCACACAGAGACCCACAGACTTACCATACAGAGACCCACAGACTCACCACAGAGACCCACAGACCCACAGACTCACCATACAGAGACCCACAGACTGACCACAGAGACCCACAGACTCACCACAGAGACCCACAGACTCATCATAGAGAGACCCACAGACTCACCATACAGAGACCCACAGACTCATCACAGAGAGACCCACAGACTCACCATACAGAGACCCACAGACTCACCATACAGAGACGCACAGACTCACCACACAGAGACCCACAGACTCACCATACAGAGACCCACAGACTCACCACACAGAGACCCACAGATTTACCATACAGTGACTCACAGACTCACCACAGAGACCCACAGACTCACCACACAGACCCACAGACTCACAAATCTTTGGTGATGACCTGTAGGTTTACAAAGAACCTTGGTATCGGAAAAGACAATCTCATGATCACCCATAGCGTTGTAACAGTGATCAGCCACAGCATATGAATTCGTTCTGCCGTGTTTCAAATCTGATTTATGCTCGCGAATTCGGTCAGAAACACGGCAGAACTAATTCATCTGCTGTGGCTGATCACAGTTACAACGCTCTGGGTGATCATGAGATTGTCTTTTCTGATACCAAGGTTCTTTGTAAACCTACAGGTTATCACCAAAGATTTGTCCACGAAGCCATTCAGATATACAAACACAGGCATAATTTCAACCGAGAGGATGGTTTCAAATTAAGCAACCACTGGACAGACGTTTTGAATCATACCAAACGCTGACTAATTTCTAGCAGCAATTTCAAGCAGTGGTATACCAAACATTATTTCAGAACTTTTCGATTTTCCTTTTTTCTACTGCCTCCCCTTACAGCACAGCCTGGCAGAGCCTCTTTCCCTTTCTATTGCACACACAGTGACCCATCCCTCGCACCCTCTACACGACAAAATACGGATTAACTCATCCCCGCACACACACAGTGGCCCATCCCCCGCACCCTCTACACAACAAAAGACGGATTAACTCAGCTCCGCATCCCACTAAAGTCCCCCACATGCCCCCCCCCACCTTAATCTGTATTTAAGCGCTAGGTTCCCAGAGTCTCGCCACTTGGTGCAGCGATTTTGGCTGTGACTGGTCCCACCTGAAGACGGAAGCTTGCGTTGCCTCCGAAACGTCGTGTTTTAATTGTTTATTTGAATCTAGAATTAGGGGTTAGGGTTCTTAGGGTTAGGGTTAAGGGTTAGGGTTTAGTGTTAGGGGTTAGGGTTGGGGTTATTAGGGTTAGGGTAGGGTTAGGGTTAGGGTCAGGGGTTAGGGTTTAGCGTTAGGGTTCGGGTTAGGGTTTACGGTTCGGGGTTAGGGGTAGGGGTTCGGGTTAGGGTTTACGGTTAGGGGTTAGGGTTTGGAGTTAGGGTTAGGGGTTAGGGTTAGGGCTGTGGCTAGGGCTATGGTTAGGGTTAGGGGTTAAGGGTTAGGGTTATTAGGGTTAGGGTTTAGGGTTAGGGGTGAGGGTTAGGGTAAGGTTTAGGTGTTAGGGGTTAGGGTTAGGGTTTAAGGTTAGGGTTAGGGTCAGGGTCAGTGGTTAGGGTTAGGGGTTAGGGTAGGGTTAGCGGTTAGGGGTTAGGGTTCATTTGGATTCGGGTTTGGGATAGGGTTAGGGGTTAGGGTTAATTTGTAAGGTTAGAGGGTTATGGTTAGGAGTTAGCGTTCGGGGTTAGGGGTTAAGGTTAGCTGTTATGGTTAGCTGTTAGGGTTATGGGTAGGGTTAGAGGTTAGGGGTTAGGGGTTAAGGTTAGCGGTTAGGGTTTAAGGTTAGGGGTTAGGCACATCTGGCAAAAACATTGCCAAGCTGCAGCGTGTACAAAATTCTATGGCAGGCGTCATGACGGGTACTGCAAAATCCGACCATGTTTGTCCAGTGCTCACTGAACTGCATTGGCTTCCTGTTCCCGAACTCATTCATTATAAGGTTGCACTCATTAGATACAAAGCGCTTGCCACAAATGAACCACAATACCTTGCTGGTATCATCAAAGAGCATAAACCATCACGCTAACTCTGGTCATCCTCGCAGCAGCTTTTGGCTAGTCATCGAATAAAGACGGTCTCTGCATTGCACGTTTTCAGATGTACTTCAGCCATCTGGAATGTTCTTTCTTCTGATATTAGGAAGTCACTGGAGCTACGCATTTTTACAATCTAGATTGAAAATAAATTTTCTTGAGAACTGCTTTTGTGCTTAGTTTGTTGTCCTTCCCCCACACCTCCGATGAGCATGGTTGGCTATGTATGGTGTGAAAGAAGTTCAACATACACACCAACATGGACACTCGCTAAAACAACTTAACCAACATGGACACTCGCTAAATAACCTAACCATTATGGACACTCACTAAATAACCTAACCATCATGGACACTCGCTAAATAACCTAACAATCATGGACACTCGCTAAATAACCTAACCAACATGGACACTCGCTAAATAACCTAACCATCATGGACACTCGCTAAATAACCTAACAATCATGGACACTCGCTAAATAACCTAACCAACATGGACACTCACTAAATAACCTCACCAACATGGACACTCGCAAAATAACCTAACCAACATGGACACTCGCTAAATAACCTAACCAACATGGACACTTGCTAAACAACTTAACCAACATGGACACTCACTAAATAACCTAACCAACATGGACACTCGCTAAATAAATTTTGATTTAAAGCTTTCGTGACTAAAAAACTCGCTAAATAACTTAACCATCATGGACACTCGCTAAATAACCTAACCATCATGGACACTCGCTAAATTACCTATCATGGACACTCGCTAAAACAACTTAACCAACATGGACACTCGATAAATAACCTAACCATTATGGACACTCGCTAAATAACCTAACCATCATGGACACTCGCTAAATAACCTAACCATCATGGACACTCGCTAAATAACCTAAGCATCATGGACACTCGCTAAATAACCTAACCAACATGGACACTCACTAAATAACCTCACCAACATGGACACTCGCAAAATAACCTAACCAACATGCCATTTTTGGCCAATATTGGCCAAATTTTTACAGCTTTATTTTTCAACAAAAGTGCATTTCTCGGTTGTGTTAAGCCTTAGTATCCTATATATTACGTTAAAAGTGGGAAATTTCACCATGAAATTTTGAAGTAATAAAAAGCAAATCGGCATACTAACCTATGCCGTTTTTGGCCAATATTGGCCAAATTTTTACACCTTTATTTTTCGACGAAAGTTAATTCCTCCATTGTATTTAGCCTTAGTATGCAATGTGTTAGATTAAAAGTGGAAAATTTCACGATGAAATGTTCACGTCCCAAACAGAAAATCGGCACACTAACCTATGCCGTTTGTTGCAAAATTGGACGCATTTTTACAGCTGTATTTTTAACAAAAAGTGCATTCCTCGGTAGTATTTAGCCTGAGTATCCTATATGTTACATTAAAAGTGGAAAATTTCACCATGACAATTTATGGAAAAAAAAGCAAATCGCATACTAATCTATGTGACATTTGCCAAAAATTGGCCCACTTTTCATAGATTTATTTTTCTGCAACAAGTCCTGTCCTTGGTTGGGGTTAGCCTTAGTATGCTATATATCACATTAAATGTGAGAAATTTTACGATTACATTTTCACGTCTCAAAAAGAAAATCAGCATACTAACCTATGCCGTTTTGACCAAAATTTTCATAATTTTCATAGCTAGATTTTCCAAGAGAAAGTTAATTCCTCCATTTTATTGAGCATTAGTATGCCATATATTACATTAAAAGTGGGAAATTTCTCCATGAACATTTCATGTAAAAAAAGCAAATCGGCATACCGTTATTTGGCAAACTTTGCCCCATTAACATAGCTTTATTTTTCAATAAAAAGTACATTCTTTGGTTGTGTTTAGCCTTAGTATCCTATATATTATGTAAAAAAGGTGGGGAATTTCATCCATGAAATTTTCGAGAATGAAAAGTAAATCGGAATACTGTTCCGTTTTTAGCCTAAATAAGCCCAACTTTCACAGTTTTTTTTGTACAAAGTTCATTCCTTTATTGTATTTAGCCTTATTATGCTATGTATTAGATTAAAAGTGGAAAATTTCACGATGAAAAATAAGTGCATTCACAATGAAATTTTCCCGTCCAACAAAAAGAAAATCGGTATACTCACCAATGCCATTTTGGCCAATACTAGCCAAATTTTACAGCTTTATTTTACAAAAAAAGTGCATTTCTCAGTTGTGTTTAGCCTGAGTATCCTATATATTACGTTAGAAGTGGGAAATTTCACCATGACAATTTTGAAGTAAAAAATAAGCAAATCGGCATACCAACCTATGCCGTTTTTGGCCAATATTGGCCACATTTTTACAGCTTTATTGTCAAAATAAGTGCAATTCTCGGGTGTGTTTAGCCTGAGTATCCTATATATTACGTTAAAAGTGGGTAATTTCACCATTACATTTTAAAGCAAGAAAAAGCAAATCGGCATACCAACCTATGCCGTTTTTGGCCAATATTGGCCACATTTTTACAGCTTTATTTGTCAACAAAAGTGCAATCCTCGGGTGTGTTTAGCCTTAGTTTTTCTACTCTTTGGTTCTTTCAGTAAAGTCACCTAGGTAAACAATAAAATATAAATAATAAAGCAGTAGAAGTGCTGAACCAGGAAGAACAGAGCGAGGGAGTTGCTACAACAAAGGGGTTATTTATGTTTGAGGGGCATTTAGCTCAAGTGCAAGCAAGCGGGGTTTTAGCTGGAACGGACTCCCATTCCCGCACGCAAGCACATCAGTTGTGTTAATGGGGGAGATTAGGGGGAGAGAGATTAGGGAGAGAGATTGGCATGTCAAAGTAAATGAGCGTCCGTCACCGTATAAGAGCACCGTCGCCGCACATGCGCAGAGCAGCAGTGTTAATGGGAGATTAGCACTATGTTAATACAATATATTAGGGAGAGAGATTGGGGAGATTAGCAAGTTAGTGTCAAGTCTGTGTGTGGCGCAAGCTGTGGCCAGGCCTGCGCTGTGAGGGGCAAGAGCGTCAACGCAAGAGAAACACCGCAACAGTGGCCATGCCAGTGAGACACACAGCCAATGAAACATTAAGAACCATCGATACATCAGGCTAAGGGAGCAGAGGTGGCCGGGTTAGCGAGACCCCAGCCCGTTAATGCAAAGGCACCTAACATGACAATGCAACTCAGAGAGTCGGAGATAACAGACAAACGGCAGGAATGATGGAAGCATCACAGCCAGTTATGACTTCACCTGGTTAATAACGTCCTTCCAATGAAGGTACTCTGCAAACCCACTGGCTATCAAAAAAGATTCATTCATGAAGCCATCCAGATATATAAACACAGACGCAATTTCAACCGAGATGGGTACAAACTGATCAATAATTGGAAGGACGTTATTAACCAGGTAAAGTCATAACTGGCTGTGATGCTTCCATCTTACCTGCCGATGTTAGCAGTTATTCCGACTTTCTGAGTTACATTGCCTTCTTCTTTGGTTCTTTCGGTAAAGTCACCACGTAGAATGAGAATAAAATAATAAATTGATAAAATAACACAATAAAATTCTGACGACGTTTCGGCCACAACACAAGCGGCCTTCATCAGGTGAAGGGACGAGACTGTCTGGAGGACAGCGCTGGAGTGAGAGAAGCCACGCTCAGATCGCGACCTTTAAGCTGTGTGAGAAGCAACACAGCTTAAAGGTTTTGTTGCTTCTCACACAGCTTAAAGGTCGCGATCTGAGCGTGGCTTTGTTCGCTCCAGCGCTGTCCTCCAGACAGTCTCGTCCCTTCACCTGATGAAGGCCGCTTGTGTTGTGGCCGAAACGTTGTGAGAATTTTATTGTGTTGTTTTATTTTATCAATGTAGTATTTTATTCTCATTCTACGTGGTGACTTTACCGAAAGAACCAAAGAAGATGAATCCTTGCAGTCACGAAAGCTTCAAATCGAAATTTACATTACCTTGGTAAATGTCTTTACATTAACAGGCTAAATGTCTCACTGACATAGCCACTGATCCCTTTTCCTCGATGTGGCGGTGGCTCTCATTGCTTAATAGGACGAATGTCTCACTGGCACGGCCACCGTTGTGGGGGTTCTCTTGCGTTGACATGCTGGTCTGTCACAGTACATTGACATGCTGGTCTGTCACAGTACATTGACATGCTGGTCTGTCACAGTACATTGACGTGCTGGTCTGTCACAGTACATTGACGTGCTGGTCTGTCACAGTACATTGACATGCTGGTCTGTCACAGTACATTGACATGCTGGTCTGTCACAGTACATTGACACGCTGGTCTGTCACAGTACATTGACATGCTGGTCTGTCACAGTACATTGACGTGCTGGTCTGTCACAGTACATTGACATGCTGGTCTGTCACAGTACATTGACGTGCTGGTCTGTCACAGTACATTGACATGCTGGTCTGTCACAGTACATTGACATGCTGGTCTGTCACAGTACATTGACACGCTGGTCTGTCACAGTAAATTGACATGCTGGTCTGTCACAGTACATTGACATGCTGGTCTGTCACAGTACATTGACATGCTGGTCTGTCACAGTACATTGACATGCTGGTCTGTCACAGTACGTTGACGTGCTGGTCTGTCACAGTACATTGACATGCTGGTCTGTCACAGTACGTTGACATGCTGGTCTGTCACAGTACATTGACATGCTGGTCTGTCACAGTACGTTGACATGCTGGTCTGTCACAGTACATTGACGTGCTGGTCTGTCACAGTACATTGACATGCTGGTCTGTCACAGTACATTGACATGCTGGTCTGTCACAGTACATTGACACGCTGGTCTGTCACAGTACATTGACGTGCTGGTCTGTCACAGTACATTGACATGCTGGTCTGTCACAGTACATTGACACGCTGGTCTGTCACAGTACATTGACACGCTGGTCTGTCACAGTACATTGACGTGCTGGTCTGTCACAGTACATTGACGTGCTGGTCTGTCACAGTACATTGACATGCTGGTCTGTCACAGTACATTGACATGCTGGTCTGTCACAGTACATTGACACGCTGGTCTGTCACAGTACATTGACATGCTGGTCTGTCACAGTACATTGACGTGCTGGTCTGTCACAGTACATTGACATGCTGGTCTGTCACAGTACATTGACGTGCTGGTCTGTCACAGTACATTGACATGCTGGTCTGTCACAGTACATTGACATGCTGGTCTGTCACAGTACATTGACACGCTGGTCTGTCACAGTAAATTGACATGCTGGTCTGTCACAGTACATTGACATGCTGGTCTGTCACAGTACATTGACATGCTGGTCTGTCACAGTACATTGACATGCTGGTCTGTCACAGTACGTTGACGTGCTGGTCTGTCACAGTACATTGACATGCTGGTCTGTCACAGTACGTTGACATGCTGGTCTGTCACAGTACATTGACATGCTGGTCTGTCACAGTACGTTGACATGCTGGTCTGTCACAGTACATTGACGTGCTGGTCTGTCACAGTACATTGACATGCTGGTCTGTCACAGTACATTGACATGCTGGTCTGTCACAGTACATTGACACGCTGGTCTGTCACAGTACATTGACGTGCTGGTCTGTCACAGTACATTGACATGCTGGTCTGTCACAGTACATTGACACGCTGGTCTGTCACAGTACATTGACACGCTGGTCTGTCACAGTACATTGACGTGCTGGTCTGTCACAGTACGTTGACATGCTGGTCTGTCACAGTACATTGACATGCTGGTCTGTCACAGTACATTGACACGCTGGTCTGTCACAGTACATTGACGTGCTGGTCTGTCACAGTACATTGACACGCTGGTCTGTCACAGTACATTGACGTGCTGGTCTGTCACAGTACATTGACATGCTGGTCTGTCACAGTACATTGACATGCTGGTCTGTCACAGTACATTGACATGCTGGTCTGTCACAGTACATTGACGTGCTGGTCTGTCACAGTACATTGACATGCTGGTCTGTCACAGTACATTGACATGCTGGTCTGTCACAGTACATTGACATGCTGGTCTGTCACAGTACATTGACATGCTGGTCTGTCACAGTACATTGACATGCTGGTCTGTCACAGTACATTGACGTGCTGGTCTGTCACAGTACATTGACACGCTGGTCTGTCACAGTACATTGACGTGCTGGTCTGTCACAGTACATTGACATGCTGGTCTGTCACAGTACATTGACATGCTGGTCTGTCACAGTACATTGACACGCTGGTCTGTCACAGTACATTGACGTGCTGGTCTGTCACAGTACATTGACATGCTGGTCTGTCACAGTACATTGACATGCTGGTCTGTCACAGTACATTGACATGCTGGTCTGTCACAGTACATTGACATGCTGGTCTCTCACAGTACATTGACATGCTGGTCTGTCACAGTACATTGACATGCTGGTCTGTCACAGTACATTGACACGCTGGTCTCTCACAGTACATTGACATGCTGGTCTGTCACAGTACATTGACGTGCTGGTCTGTCACAGTACGTTGACATGCTGGTCTCTCACAGTACATTGACATGCTGGTCTGTCACAGTACATTGACATGCTGGTCTGTCACAGTACATTGACATGCTGGTCTGTCACAGTACATTGACGTGCTGGTCTGTCACAGTACATTGACGTGCTGGTCTGTCACAGTACATTGACATGCTGGTCTGTCACAGTACATTGACATGCTGGTCTGTCACAGTACATTGACACGCTGGTCTCTCACAGTACATTGACATGCTGGTCTGTCACAGTACATTGACGTGCTGGTCTGTCACAGTACGTTGACATGCTGGTCTCTCACAGTACATTGACATGCTGGTCTGTCACAGTACATTGACATGCTGGTCTGTCACAGTACATTGACATGCTGGTCTGTCACAGTACATTGACGTGCTGGTCTGTCACAGTACATTGACGTGCTGGTCTGTCACAGTACATTGACATGCTGGTCTGTCACAGTACATTGACATGCTGGTCTGTCACAGTACATTGACGTGCTGGTCTCTCACAGTACGTTGACATGCTGGTCTGTCACAGTACATTGACGTGCTGGTCTGTCACAGTACATTGACATGCTGGTCTGTCACAGTACATTGACACGCTGGTCTGTCACAGTACATTGACGTGCTGGTCTGTCACAGTACATTGACATGCTGGTCTGTCACAGTACATTGACATGCTGGTCTGTCACAGTACATTGACATGCTGGTCTGTCACAGTACATTGACGTGCTGGTCTGTCACAGTACATTGACACGCTGGTCTGTCACAGTACATTGACGTGCTGGTCTGTCACAGTACATTGACATGCTGGTCTGTCACAGTACATTGACGTGCTGGTCTGTCACAGTACATTGACGTGCTGGTCTGTCACAGTACATTGACATGCTGGTCTGTCACAGTACATTGACGTGCTGGTCTGTCACAGTACATTGACACGCTGGTCTGTCACAGTACATTGACATGCTGGTCTTTCACAGTACATTGACATGCTGGTCTGTCACAGTACATTGACGTGCTGGTCTGTCACAGTACGTTGACATGCTGGTCTCTCACAGTACATTGACATGCTGGTCTGTCACAGTACATTGACATGCTGGTCTGTCACAGTACATTGACATGCTGGTCTGTCACAGTACATTGACGTGCTGGTCTGTCACAGTACATTGACGTGCTGGTCTGTCACAGTACATTGACGTGCTGGTCTGTCACAGTACATTGACATGCTGGTCTGTCACAGTACATTGACGTGCTGGTCTCTCACAGTACGTTGACATGCTGGTCTGTCACAGTACATTGACATGCTGGTCTGTCACAGTACATTGACACGCTGGTCTGTCACAGTACATTGACATGCTGGTCTGTCACAGTACATTGACATGCTGGTCTGTCACAGTACATTGACATGCTGGTCTGTCACAGTACATTGACGTGCTGGTCTCTCACAGTACGTTGACATGCTGGTCTGTCACAGTACATTGACATGCTGGTCTGTCACAGTACATTGACACGCTGGTCTGTCACAGTACATTGACATGCTGGTCTGTCACAGTACATTGACATGCTGGTCTGTCACAGTACATTGACATGCTAATCTCTAGCAATACAATGGCAGGCTCTCCGAGCTTACATTCACATGTAAATTCCATCTCTAGCCCTGCCCACTTACCCTGGGGTTGCACCCTTATGAAACCTACATAACCTCTTGCTGCAGCAGCTCTTCCGCAATATTTCTCCTGCCTCAGCAAATTCACCGGCTGTGTTGTTTCACCTGAAGACGATTGCTGGTGTTGCGATCGAAGCGTCGTGATTTATTATTTTTATTTTTCTACGTGACTTTACCAACAGACCCAAAGAGTATGAATTCCTGCAGTCACGAAAGCTGTAAGTCAAGATTTAGTTATGCACCATTCCCACTCAGTTCTGTGTATCCGTGTGACGTCTTCACGTGCTGCTCGTGACACTCTCACAGGCGTGACGCCACTTTAGCACGCACCCTGGAGGATTAAAAACATTCACAGTGGAGAGACTTCATTCTGTGTTGAACATTATCACAGCGGGTTCTCCTGAGCCAATGCGGGTTGGGCGACTCGATCTTCAGAATGCATTCCACAAGACATCGTTTCCAATAATCTTTGCACCGTTCATTAAATCCCACTCGCATAGTATGTGGATAAATGAAAGCTCGATTAGATGCAGAGTAAATACAAACCACTGTCAAAAAGCATGCACCAAATGCAAATACTTTTACAAAGAGAGGCCTATCGATTTGAATGCGATTTAACCGGCAAACTAAGGATACATGACAACCGTAACAACATTTATATGTTTGTAATTTTAAAGAGTAACTGTGCAATCATTACAAACCACACAATTACTATATAATGCTTTTACATACTACCGTATCATGCTTATACGTACAATATTTAACCACGCGGTTTGCGAGTCATCACTTTCCAGACAAACGCGTCGACTCCATCCACCAGCTATTGGTGGAAATACGAAGCGGTCTCTTGAGTCCTCTGGACGCGAGACGGTTTCCGGCTCTCGTGCACGAATCCATCGAGGACTCAACATCCCGCCTCAGATAATTTCCTCAGCCAACATCATTTGCTTAATTTCAACAAACAAAAACGGATCACATTCGATTTTTGAGCTTGGTGGTGCACACTCCTCTTAGTTCAGCGCTTTGGAATCAAGGGTTGGTGGGTGTGTGACAATATCCATCCCACAAGCCGGCGAGGTGACCAGGTTAAAGGATTGCCACAATGGGGCTCGGCTTCTATCGAATACTTTAGGTTTGTTCCACAGCAAAACAAACATCCGAATGTGGGAAGCTTCTAAAAAAGTCGATAAAGTCAGCGAGGCTTTATTGGGCATATTCACCGATTATGTATTGATCACTTGATTTTAATCATTGATGCTTTTATGCCTTTACCACTTTATTTGACTGGAATGTTCTGCCGACCTAATATTGACCCACTGATGTTCTTTATCTAGCCAGGTGACATGTGGCCAAATTATTTGTTGATAATAACAGCTGTGTGATCAGGAAAGATGTTGAGCCTCGGAGTGCCTGACAAATATCTACTTACATCAGACAGTCAAATATACCACTAAATAATTCCACATTTATATTCTTTGCTCTTTCGGTAAAGCCACGTTGAAGGGAAACAATAAAATAATAAAATATATAAAACAATAATGCAAACCGACTCACCTGATGACGACCTTTTGTGTTATGGTCGAAACGTCGTGAGAATTTTTATTGTTTTATATATATTTTATTTTTTTATTGTTTCCCTTCAGCGTGACTTTACCGAAAGAGCTAAGAATATGAATTACTGCAGTTACAAAAGCTTTAAATCAAAATTCCACATTTAGTTGAGGAAGATGATTACTGTACTGGGCTCTGTAGATCAACTGGTTGGCCTGCTGGTCGATGGCTACCACACACTTATGAGCTGCTTTACCCACCACCCGTGCCTCAAAAGCTCTGAGTAACAGGTGTGCACTTTATTTTAGATACCCATGTTTAGAAAGTAATGCTGCAGTGACTCGGAGGCCTTAAACCTACCCTTCACCCCATCTCTATCCATTGAATGGGCTCTCATCCACAGAGCCCATTCACTGCATGCGCTCCAATGTAGAACAGCGTTGTTTTCCATTACAAGAGTATTTTAATAACAGTGCAACCTTGTTTGGCTATCAACTTGGGCACGTGGGAGCTCTGGTCCTTGAATACAACGGGCTCGCTGTGTCAATGACGCCTCCCGTATTGATGTCCATGTTGATATCAACTGGTGATGTCTGGCTTCAGTGCTTCAACTGTCTCAGTGGTGACTATCGATATCTGTCCACTCTAAACCCATGTCTTCATGATGTACTCGCGTTTTGATTTTGTGATGTCTTCATGGGTTGATGGAGCAGCACCTGGCACCGGGAAACCTCTAGGGGCCCTTGGGATTAAAACCCAACGTGCCCAGCAATCCCCCGCCAGGACACCACGTGGTGCAAGTGCTGCTGCGTGTGCTCAGAGTTGGGGTAGTGGACAATCGCGGCGCTTGCCGAGTTGCCCCGCGGTCGTGGCACCACAACTATCTCTACGGGTCTCTATGGGTCACTACGGGTCTCTATGGGTCACTATGGGTCACTATGGGTCTCTACGGGTCTCTACGGGTCTCTACGGGTCTCTATGGGTCACTATGGGTCACTATGGGTCACTATGGGTCTCTATGGGTCACTATGGGTCTCTATGGGTCACTATGGGTCTCTATGGGTCACTATGGGTCTCTATGGGTCACTATGGGTCTCTACGGGTCTCTACGGGTCTCTACGGGTCTCTACGGGTCTCTACGGGTCTCTATGGGTCACTATGGGTCTCTATGGGTCACTATGGGTCTCTATGGGTCACTATGGGTCTCTATGGGTCACTATGGGTCTCTATGGGTCACTATGGGTCTCTATGGGTCACTATGGGTCTCTATGGGTCTCCATGGGTCACTATGGGTCTTTATTGGTCACTGCCGGTCGCAATGGGTCACTATGTATCTCTATGGGCATCTATCTCGTGTCTATGAGTTTAATATACAGTCCATAGTTTAGTTGCATGGCCACAATAACATTTCTCTGGCTGTGTCTTAAAATTTGCATTCATGAAAGTGATGTGCGCATTGGCCTTGTTAAGTTCTGATGCGGTTGATGCTCATGTAGTGGGTCCAAGGAGACCGGAGACGGAGCGCTTGAGGCAACACGTTTATTAGCTACGTGTGAGATACACGGGTCCCTAACACAGAGGGGTAGCGGCCCCTCTACCCGATACCTGGGGAGGTACAGCCTCGGGGCTAGCGTGCCCTAATCACTGGGACTACACTCCCGTTCCTCCGGCTAAGGGGACCTAGGGGGAGGCTCTCTGACCCGACCCAGCCAAGGTCTTCGGGTCCCGACCACCGGCCCACTACAGCCCCGGCCCTTACAAGGACCTCGGGTCCCGGGGTTCCCAGGGTCCTAGCCTAGCCGGTCTTCTTCTTCAGCTTGACAAAGACTACCGGACTCGTCCCGAGGTCCGCCTTTTATAGTCGTGCCAGGGTCTCTCCGCCCCTGGCCACGCCCTCCTTCTGGAACTCTCTCGGGGGCTCTGGAATACCCCCCCCCCCCAACCCCTCTCTTGGGGCTGGGAGAGCCTCGTGTCCCAACTGCCCGGCTCATCCTACCCATCCCGGGTTACCACCCCCTATGGACACGCGTCTGCTACTACAGGTAAGTATATATAACAAGACGCTATACACAATGCCTGTCGATGACGCGACACTTACACCAGTAGTGAGTGGGTGAGTTGATGGTTATACCAGTTGTGATGGAGTTGATGGATACACCAATGGTGGGTGAGTGAGTTGATGACGGAGATGGGGAGTAGTAGAAGTGAGATAGGGAGTGGCAGTGGGGTTCAGAGATTAAACCTCAACAGACCTGGCACCCCTTCTTGCCTGGGCGTTTTCCAGGCTCTACGGTCGGAGGTGCAGCCATGATGGAGGGGTCCTCGCGCTCGGCCTTCGCAATCATCACCGACAAGAGCTTCAGGAAGGCCTCCTGCACGTTCGTAGACTCCAGAGCCGAAGCCTCCATGAAGTAGAGGTCCTCCTCCTGGCTGAAGGCCTCGGCCTCGGCCGTGGCGACCGCTCGCCTGACCTCCAGGTCGCTCTTTTCCCCGAGCAGCATCACGACGGCGCCATCGTGATGCTCGCGCAGATGCCAGAGAAAGAACTTGGCCGTCTCGAACGACTCGCGGTTGGTGATGTCGTAGACCAGCATCGCCCCCTGCGCCCCGCGGTAGAGCGCCGTGTTGAGAGACAGGTAGCTCTTCAAGCCACTCAAGCCGTAGAGCGCCATTACGAAGTTCTTGCCACCCACCTCAAGATTATGACACAAAAAGGACGTGCCAATGTTACCCATGTTTGGCTTATACTCGTCGGCTGTGAAGCGGTGCATCAGACTCTCCTTGTCGGTGGATATGTCGCCTATCACCACCACCTTGAAGGCGATGCAGTGGTGGTGGTGGTTACCGGCCGTGGCTTGATTCTTGGCCATCGTGAGTCACTAGGGTGGGGTGAGGAAACAGGACCTGGCGATCATCATTATTACCGTGGGTGCCACGGTGGCTAGGAGATGTTTACTCCCTCGCCTGGTACGCAGGAGCTCGTGGGTTCGATCCCCATCTCGACCCTGGCGCCTGCTGATTATTTGGACTTTTCGTGTCTCTCTCCCCGCGGTGGTTGCGTGGATTTTTCTCAGTGTCCTCCAGTTTTTACCTCCACATTTAAAATAAATATCAAACGTTCAGAGTGTTTGACTGCCGCTATACATTTACACGCGATAAGCCACTTCGTTAAAGCTATCATTTGTCATGGCCAGGTCGCTTATGAAAAAAGAGCTGTATATCTCTGTGTGCCTTACCTGCTAAAAATACAAATTGCGTAGTTTTTGTTGTGCGATTATTATTTTGTTTTTATCGTTGCCATTCCCTTTGTTTACCAACGAAAGCCTCACCGAGTCTCGTGACACTTTTTTCAGGAGGGTCCTGTCAAGTTTTCACGATGGTTGCATGCCTCTGCGTGCGATCCCAATTGAATAATAAACTTTTATTTTTATTTTACCAAGGCCCACTGAGCTTTAGAGCGCTTTTTTTTCAGGAGCGACCTGTCTATCACTAATGCAAGCTTTAAAAAAGTGGCTTATCATGTGGACATTTAGAGCAGTAACCCTTACTCTGAACGCGTGTTTCTAAATGTGGAGAAAAATCCACGTGACCACGGGGTGAGAGAGACACGCAGACTCGTACAGCAGGTGTCAAGAGTCGGAATGGAACCCATGCCCTCCTGAAATCCAGGTGAGGTCGTTAACATCTCCCGAGCCACCGTGGCGCCCTTTATTAATGGAGCAATACATATGGGCAGTGAACCAGCATTGGTTCAAGCAGACTCACGACACAGACCCACATACTCACCACAGAGACCCACAGACTCACCACAGAGACCCACAGACTCACCACACAGAGACCCACAGACTCACCACAGAGACCCACATACTCTCCACAGACTCACCACAGAGACCCACAGACTCACCACACAGAGACCCACAGACTCACTACACAGAGACCCACAGACTCACCACACAGAGACCCACAGACTCACTACACAGAGACCCACAGACTCAGCACACAGAGACCCACAGACTCACCACAGAGACCCACAGACTCACCACACAGACACACAGACTCACCACAGAGACCCACAGACTCACCACACAGAGACCCACAGAGACCCACATACTCTCCACAGACTCACCACAGAGACCCACAGACTCACCACACAGAGACCCACAGACTCACTACACAGAGACCCACAGACTCACCACACAGAGACCCACAGACTCACCACACAGAGACCCACAGACTCACCACAGAGACCCACAGACTCATTTGAATCAGACGCCATCCAGACTTCCACCCTCAGACCTTCCCTGTGGAAGAGATATGTGGATGACACTTTCGTCATTTGGCCACATGGCCTCCCAGCTCTGAACCTTTTCCTACACCACATCAATTCCAGACATCCCGCCATCAAATTCACCATGGAAGTGGAGAAAGATGGCAAGCTACCATTCTTAGATGTTCTGTTTGAGAGGAGACCTGATGGCTCATTGGGGCATTCTGTCTACAGGAAACCCACCCACACAGATTCCTACTTGAAACCTGATTCCCACCACCACCCAGCCCAAAATAATTATCTCATCAAAACTTTATACCATAGGGCTCATTGCATTTCGGACCAACACCACCTGACCAGTGAATTAAAACATGTACACCTGGCCCTCAAAAGGAATGGATACTCTGACCGTACCATCCGCCAAGCTGTTTCTCCCTCCATACAGAAACAACCACTTGATACTCTGGTCAAAACCATCACACTACCATATATAGCAGGCGTTACTAAAAAGATTTCCAAAATTCTAAACAAACACAAGATCCAGGTCCGGTTCAATACAGTACACAAAATTCGTGATCTGATCCCATCCGTGAAGGATGTCATTCCTGACTTACAGTACCCCGGGGTTTACAAATTGAGTTGTACCTGCGGTGATTGCTATATCGGGGAGACAAAGCAACATGTCTCAGACCGAATTCGCGAGCACAAATCAGATTTGAAACACGGCAGAACGAATTCTTCTGCCGTAGCTGATCACTGTAACAACGCTCTGGGTGATCACGATATAATTTTCTCCGATACCAAGGTTCTTTGCAAACCCACGGGTTTTTATCAGAGATTTGTTCACGAGGCAATTCAGATCTACAAACACAATTTCAACCGAGAAAATGGTTTCAAATTAAGCAACCATTGGAAAGATGTTCTAAATCGAACCAAACATTAAACTAATTTTTAATGGTACAGTATATTTTCAAGTAGTAGTACCCCAAACTTTCGCAGCTCTTAAAAATTCCCTTTTCACACCATCAATAGGTAAACTCCCCCTCCCCCCCGTGCCAACCGGCTTGTTCACCCGCATGTACACCACCTCTACACCGTTCATCATGCTAAGTCGGCCAATCAAATGCTAATTTTTATGCTAATTCCTTTGTCAAGGCACCTTGTTTCCTAGGCACACAGCTTAAAGGTCGCGGTCTGAGCGTGGCTGTGTTTCACTCTAGCGCTGTCCTCGAGATAGCCTGGTCCCTTCACCTGATGAAGGCCGCTTGTGTTGTGGCCAAAACGTCGTGATTTTTTTTTATTTACCAACGTGACTTTACCGAATAGAACCAAAGAGTATGGATCCTTGCAGTCACGAAAGCTTTAAATCTAGAATTCACCACAGAGACCCACAGACTCACCACACACAACCACAGACTCACCACACAGACTGACAGACTCACCACATAGACCCACAGACTCACCACACAGAGACCCAAAGAGACCCACATACTCTCCACAGACTCACCACAGAGACCCACAGACTCACCACACAGAGACCCACAGACTCACTACACAGAGACCAACAGACTCACCACACAGAGACCCACAGACTCACTACAGAGACCCACAGACTCACCACAGAGACCCACAGACTCGCCACACAGAGACCCACAGACTCACCACACAGACACACAGACTCACCACAGAGACCCATAGACTCACCCCAGAGACCCATAGACTCACCACACAGACCCACAGACTCACCACAGAGACCCACAGACTCACCACAGAGACCCACAGACTCACCACAGACACCCACAGACTCACCACAGAGACCCATAGACTCACCCCAGAGACCCACAGACTCACCACACAGAGACCCACAGACTCACCACAGAGACCCACAGACTCACTACACAGTGACCCAAAGACTATCCACACACAGACCCACAGACTCACCAGAGAGACCCACAGACTCACCACACAGACCCACAGACTCTCCAAATAGAGACCCACAGACTCTCCAAATAGAGACCCACAGACTCTCCACACAGACACCCACAGACTCTCCAAATAGAGACCCACAGACTCTCCACACAGAGACCCACAGACTCACCACACAGAGATCCACAGACTCACCACACAGAGACCCACAGACTCACCACACAGAGACCCACAGACTCACGACACAGAGACCCGCAGACTCTCCAAATAGAGACCCATAGACTCTCCAAATAGAGACCCACAGACTCTCCAAATAGAGACCAACAGACTCACCACACAGAGACCCACAGACTTTCCACACAGAGACCCACAGACTCACCACACAGAGACCCGTAGACTCTCCAAATAGAGACCCACAGACTCTCCACACAGAGACCCACAGACTCACCACACAGAGACCAACAGACTCACCACACAGAGACCCACAGACTCTCCAAATTGAGACCCATAGACTCACCACACAGAGACCCACAGACTCACCACACAGAGACCCACAGACTCACCTCACAGAGACCCACAGACTCACCACACAGAGACCCATAGACTCACCACACAGAGACGCATAGACTCACCAGACAGAGACCCACAGACTCACCACACAGAGACCCACAGTCTCTCCACACAGAGACACACAGACTCACCACACAGAAACCCATAGACTCACCACACAGAGACCCACAGACTCTCCACACAGAGACCCACAGATTCTCCACACAGAGACCCATAGGCTCTCCACACAGAGACCCACAGACTCACCACAGAGAGACCCACAGATTATCCACACAGAGACCCATAGACTCTCCACACAGAGACCCACAGACTCTCCACACAGAGACCCACAGACTCTCCAAATAGAGACCCACAGACTCACCACACAGAGACGCATAGACTCACCACACAGAGACCCACAGACTCACCACACAGAGACCCACAGACTCTCCACACAGAGACCCACAGATTCTCCACACAGAGACCCATAGGCTCTCCACACAGAGACCCACAGACTCACCACACAGAGATCCACAGACTCACCACAGAGAGACCCACAGATTATCCACACAGAGACCCATAGACTCTCCACACAGAGACCCACAGACTCTCCACACAGAGACCCTCAGACTCTCCAAATAGAGACCCACAGACTCACCACACAGAGACCCACAGACGTTCCAAACAGAGACCCACAGACTCTCCAAATAGAGACCCACAGACTCACCACACAGAGACCCACAGACGTTCCACACAGAGACCCACACACTCACGGCGGTCTTGTTGCCTGTGGTGTCAACACGGAACACGTTCGTTTTTTTTGTCCTTCCGCATTCTGAGTCTCCACTCGTCTCACAAACTCGGTCCGGCCGCATGGGTCCCTCCCCTGCCACCCAAACACCGCCACATGCTCCTCCCTCTGCTCCTCTCACGCCTCGCACCCCAACTCTCGCGAGAATTCGTTCATGCCCCCCCCCAACTCTCGCGAGAATTCGCTCATGCCTCCCGCCAACTCTCGCGAGAATTAGGGTTAGGGATTAGGGTTAGGGTCAGGGTCGGTCAGGGTCAGGGTAGGGGTGAGGGTTAAGGGTTAGGGTTTGGGTTACGTGTTAGGGTTACATGATAAGGTTAGGGGTTAGGGTTAGGGGTTAGTGTTAGGGCGGTTAGGTTAGAAGTTAGGGTTGGTGGTAGTGTTAGGATAAGGGGTTAGGGTTATAGTTCAGGGGTTAGGGTTCAGGGGTTAGGGATAGGGTTAGGGCTCGATTATTCCGACTAGCAACTCTACGGCACATCTGGCAAAAACATTACCAAGCTGCAGCGAGTACAAAATTCTATGGCAGGCGACGTGACGGGTACTGCAAGATCCGACCAAGTCTGTCCAGTGCTCACCGAACTGCATTGGCTTCCTGTTGCTGAACTCATTCATTATAAGGTTGCACTCATTACATACAAAGCGCTTGCCACAAATGAACCACAATACCTTGCTGGTATCATCAAAGAGCATAAACCATCACGCTAACTCTGGTCATCCTCGCAGCAGCTTTTGGCTAGTCATCGAATAAAGACAGTCTCTGCATTGCACGTTTTCAGATATACTTCTACAGCCATCTGGAATGTTCTTCTGATATTAGGAAGTCACTGGAGCTACGCATTTTTACAATCTAGATTGAAAATACATTTTCTTTGGAACTGTTTTTTGTGCTTAGTAAGTTGTCCTCCCCCCACACTTCCGATGAGCATGGTTGGCTATGTACGGTGTGAAAGAAGTTCAACATACACACCAACATGGACACTCACTAAATAACCTAACCAACATGGACCACTCGCTAAATAACCTAACCATCATGGACACTCGCTAAATAACCTAAACAACATAGGCACTCACTAAATAACCTAACCATCATGGACACTCGCTAAATTACCTATCATGGACACTCGCTAAAACAACTTAACCAACATGGACACTCGCTAAATAACCTAACCAACATGGACACTCGCTAAATAAATTTTGATTTAAAGCTTTCGTGACTAAATAACTCGCTAAATAACCTAACCATCATGGACACTCGCTAAATAACCTAACCATCATGGACACTCGCTAAATTACCTAACCATCATGGACACTCGCTAAATTACCTAACCAACATGGACACTCGCTAAATAACCTAACCATCATGGACACTCGCTAAAACAACTTAACCAACATGGACACTCGCTAAATAACCTAACCATCATGAACACTCGCTAAATAATCTAACCATCATGGACACTCGCTAAATAACCTCACCATCATGGACACTCGCTAAATAACCTATCATGGACACTTCCTAAAACAACTTAACCAACATGGACACTCGTTAAATAACCTAACCATTATGGACACTCGCTAAACAACTTAACCAACATGGTGCTGTATCGCCACCGTGTGGCCACATGGTACAACTGCAGTGCCTCGGCGCGGTAACAGCAGCAGTGGCACTGTGCGGTGTCTTCACGGCTTCATTGCAGCCAACCGCGCTTGGCACAAACGCCAGGACACCGCAGCACCAGCGACTCACAACTGCGGGGAATGCGCGGGTGACGTCTGACAGCGGCAACTGCTGGCCTACTGTGTTGGCCTGTACTGCACATGTCCACCACATAGCAGACGTAACCACGAATTGAATGGTTGTGGTACTGCACGTGTCCACCAGAGGGCACAAGTAACACGTCAAGCGCCGGTAATAAAAAACGAAACTGGCCGATTTGCACTGCAATTCTTTATTTTTTCACGGATTTTCAAGTAACAAACTACTGCATTGACATTCCAAGCTGTCCCATACGTTTACATAGTTGAATATTTGGTGAACATCGGTGCTGAAGTAGTGAAACTCACTGCATTCCCAAAGAGTGCGCTACAAATCGGCAACAATCACACCCATCATTGACTTCAATGCAAATGCCGCCCCGGTTCCACAAGTCACACAAGCAAGTGGTGTTTGCCCTTCGACTCTACTCGACAGAGTCGCGCCATATGCGATTCAACTCATCTCGCTGAGATGCGTTTAAAGGTATATGGATTAGGGTTAGGATTAGGGGTTATGATTAGGGGTTAGGGTTTGGGTTTAGGTTTAGGGGGTTGGGGTAGGTGTTAGGATTAAGGGTTATGGTTTAGGTTAGGGGTAAGGGTCACGGGTTAGGGTTTAGGTTTAGGGGGTTAGAATTAGGGGTAGGGGTTAGGGCACCTATTCAGTTTTTTGCCAAAATGTGCCACATTTTCATAGCTACATTTTCCATGAAAAAGTTAATTCCTCCATTGTATTTACCCTTAGTATGATATGCATTTGATTTAAAGTTGAACATATTATTATTAAATGTTCACGTACCAAAAAAGAAAATCAGCACAACCCATTCCGTTTTTGGGCAAAATTTGCATAATTTTCACAGCTTCATTTTCCAAGAAGTTAATTCCTCCATTTTGTTTAGCATTAGTATGCTCTGTATTACGTAAAAAAGTGGGAAATTTCACCATTAAATTTTAAAGTAAAAATAAGAAAATCGGCATACTAACCTATGCCGTTTTTTGGCTGAAACTGGCCAAACTTTCACAGCTTTAGTTTTCGACAAAAAGTTAATTCCTCCATTTTGATTTCACCTTAATTTAATAAACGACTTCCATGACACGTTGAGATTTGCGTCTTTCCTTTATTAGTGATGACTGCTCGGCTCTGCACTCTCTTAGAAGGTCACCCTCCCTCTCTCTCTCTTGCCTCATGCACGCGCTCACTGCTCCTCCATTCCCACGCAGATTCCCTCGCTCTCGCTTCCCCGCGGAGTCAGGAGAGCTTCGCTTGAGGCTGCCACGTGGTCGGTGGCTGACGAGATGCAGTCCGGACCCAGGCTTCCACACCGACCCCGAGTCCTCTTCCTGCCTCTCCTTATATCCACCTGGAAGGGGGGTGTGGTTAGAGGCGGGGCTTCGCTCCGCCTCTAACCACGCCTCCTTCAGAACCTTCTCGATCGTTCCCGCGTGTACCCCTGAGCTCCGCCCATGAACTTTGGCCCAGATCGAACCCGTAGCCCTGATTGGCTATGACCGATGCGGCAATGCCTATGTATGTCAGCGTGCTCTCTCATTACATTAGTATGCTATGTATTAGATAAAAAGTGGAACATTTCACTATGAAATGTTCATGTCCCACAAAAAGAAAATCGCCATACTAACCTATGCCGTTTTGGCCAATGTTGGCCAAATTTTAAGTTTTTGTTTTCTACAAAAGTGCAATCCTCGGGTGTGTTACGCCTTAGTATCCTATATACTACGTAAAAAGTGTGAAATTTCACCATGAAATTTTTAAGGAAAAATAACAAAATCGGCATACTAACCTATGCTGTTTTTGGCCAAAATTGGCCAAACTTTTACAGCTTTATTTTTCGACAAAAGTTAATTCCTTCTTTGTATTTAGCCTTAGTATGCTATATATTACATTAAAAGTGGGACATTTCACCATGAAAATTTCAAGTATAAAAAAGCAAATCGGCACACTAACCTATGCCGTTTTTTGGCAAAATTGGCCCAGTTTTTATAGTTTTATTTTTGAATAAAAAGTGCATTCCTTGGTTGTGTTTAGCCTTAGGATCCTATATATTACGCAAAAAAGTGGAAAATTTTACGATTACATTTTCAAATCTCAAAAATAAAACAGCATACCAACCTATGCAGTTTTTTTGCCAAAATTTACCAAATTTCCATAGCTTTATGTTTCAACAACAAGTGCATTCCTCCATTGTGTTGGCTGTAGTATGCTACGTATGATGTACAACATTGAAAATATCGAAATAAAATTTTCACCTGACAGGAAAAAATCTGCATACCTTTTTTGGCCAAAAAGCAAATTGTCATACTAACCGATGCCGCTTTTGGACAAAATTGTGTTAGGGTTAGGGATAAGGGTTAGGATTAGGGGTTAGGCGTTAGGGGTTAGGGTTTAGGGGTTAGGGTTAGGGTTTAGGGGTTAGGGGTTAGGGGTTGGGGTTAGGGGTTGGGGTTAGGGGTTGGGGTTAGGGTTCAGGGGTTAGGGCTCGATTATTCCGACTCACTTCTCTCTGGCACATCTGGCAAAAACATTACCAAGCTGCAGCGAGTACAACATTTTTTGGCAGGCGTCATGACGGGTACTGCAAGATCCGACCATGTCTGTCCAATGGTCACAGAACTGCATTGGCTTCCTGTTTCCGAGCTCATACATTATAAGACCACGAGCAAGTGAGGGCTTCACCATTCTGGCGAATTGCCCGATGATGCTGGATGTAATTACCAGTGAAACGTCGAATTAAACTGTAGATCTTGTGGATTCACTCTTCAACACACCGGTGGGCTAAAGGAGTGAACTATTTGTCTTTTGTCAACGTGACACTTTTTTGCTGATTGGCCGTGTCGGGTGGTGGAGGGTTACGACACATTTATAAAGAACGCGCTATAACCCAAAAACATTTATGATTTATAAAGTTGCACTCATTACATACAAAGCGCTTGCCACAAATGAACCTCAATACCTTGCTGACATTATCACGAAAACTCTGGTCAGCCTCGCGGCACCTTTTGGCTAGTCATCGAATAAAGACGGTCTCTGCATTGCACGCTTTCAGATGCACTTTTGCATCCATCTGGAATATTTTTCCTCCCGATATTAGGAAGTCACTGGAGCTACGCATTTTTAAAATCTATATTGAAAATAAATTTTCTTTAGAACTGCTTTTTGAGCTTAGTAAGTTGTCCTTCGATGAGCATAGTTGGCTCTGTACGGTGTGAAAGAAGTTCAACATACACACCAACATGGACACTCGCTAAAAAACCTAACCATCATGGACACTCGCTAAATAACCTAACCAACATGAAAACTCGCTAAATAACCTAACCAACATGGACACTCGCTAAATGACCTCACCATCATGGACACTCGCTAAATAACCTCACCATCATGGACACTCAATAAATAACCTAACCAACATGGAGACTCAATAAATAACCTAACCAACATGGACACTCGCTAAATAACCTAACCAACATGGACAATCGCTAAATAACCTAACCAACATGGACACTCGCTAAATAACCTAACCAACATGGACACTCGCTAAATAACCTAACCAACATGGACACTCGCTAAATAACCTAACCATCATGGACACTCGCTAAATTACCTAACCATCATGGACACTCACAAAATTACCGCACCATCATGGACACTCGCTAAATAACCTAACCAACATGGACACCCGCTAAATAACCTAACCAACATGGACACTCGCTAAATAACCTAACCAAAATGGACACTCGCTAAATAACCTAACCAACATGGACACTCGCTAAATAACCTAACCAACATGGACACTCGCTAAATAACCTAACCAACATGGACACTCGCTAAATAACCTAACCAACATGGACACTCGCTAAATAACCTAACCAACATGGACACTCGCTAAATAACCTAACCAACATGGACACTCGCTTAAACAACTTAACCAACATGTACACTCGCTAAATAACCTAACCATTATGGACACTCGCTAAACAACTTAACCAACATGGTGCTGTATCGCCACCGTGTGGTCACATGGTACAATTGCAGTGCCTGGCGCGGTAACAGCAGCAGTGGCACTGTGCGGTGTCTTCACGGCTTCATTGCAGCCAACCGCGCTTGGCACTAACGCCAGGACACCGCAGCACCAGCGACTCACAACTGCGGGGAATGCGCGGGTGACGCCTGACAGCGGCAACTGCTGGCCTACTGTGTTGGCCTGTACTGCACATGTCCACCACATAGGCAGACGTAACAACTAATTGAATGGTTGTGGTACTGCACGTGTCCACCAGAGGGCACAAGTAACACGTCAAGCGCGGGTAATAAAAAACGAAACTGGCCGATTTGCACTGCAATTCTTAATTTTTTTTCACGGATTTTCAAGTAACAAACTACTGCATTGACATCCCAAGCTGTCCCATACGTTTACACAGTTGAATGTTTGCTGAACATCGGTGCTGAAGTAATGAAACGCACTGCATTTCCAAACAGTGCGCTACAAATCGGCAACAATCACACCCATCATTGACTTCAATGCAAATGCCGCCCCGGTTCCACAAGTCACACAAGCAAGTGGTGTTTGCCCTTCGACTCTACTCGACAGAGTCGCGCCATATACGATTCAACTCATCTCGCTGAGATGCGTTTAAAGGCATATGGATTAGGGTTAGGATTAGGGGTTATGATTAGGGGTTAGGATTAGGGGTTAGGGTTTGGGCGTAGGTTTAGGGGGTTGGGTTAGGGGTTAGGATTAAGGGTTATGGTTTAGGTTAGGGGTAAGGGTCACGGGTTAGGGTTTAGGTTTAGGGGGTTAGGGGTTAGGGTTAGGGCACCTATTCAGTTTTTTGCCAAAATGTGCCACATTTTCATAGCTACATTTTCCATGAAAAAGTTCATTCCTCCATTGTATTTACCCTTAGTATATGTATTTGATTTAATGTTGAACATATTATTAAATGTTCACGTACCAAAAAAGAAAATCAGCACAACCCATGCCGTTTTTGGGCAAAATTGGCATAATTTTCACAGCTTCATTTTCCAAGAAGTTAATTCCTCCATTTTGTTTAGCATTAGTATGCTCTGTATTACGTAAAAAAGTGGGAAATTTCACCATTAAATTTTAAAGTAAAAATACGAAAATCGGCATACTAACCTATGCCGTTTTTGGCTGAAACTGGCCAAACTTTCACAGCTTTAGATTTCGACAAAAAGTTAATTCCTCCATTTTATTTCACCTTAATTTAATAAACGACTTCCATGACACGTTGAGATTTGCGTCTCTCCTTTATTAGTGATGACTGCTCGGCTCTGCACTCTCTTAGAAGGTCACCCTCCCTCCCTCTCTCTCTTGCCTCATGCACGCGCTCACTGCTCCTCCATTCCCACGCAGATTCCCTCGCTCTCGCTTCCCCGCGGAGTCAGGAGAGCTTCGCTCGAGGCTGCCACGTGGTCGGTGGCTGACGAGATGCAGTCCGGACCCAGGCTTCCACACCGACCCCGAGTCCTCTTCCTGCCTCTCCTTATATCCACCTGGAAGGGGGGCGTGGTTAGAGGCGGGGCTTCGCTCCGCCTCTAACCACGCCCCCTTCAGAACCTTCTCGATTGTTCCCGCGTGTACCCCTGAGCTCCGCCCATTAACTTTGGCCCAGATCGAACCCGTAGCCCTGATTGGCTATGACCGATGCGGCAATGCCTATGCAGCCCTCCGTATGTCGGCGTGCTCTCTCACTACATTAGTATGCTATGTATTAGAAATGTTCATGTCCCACAAAAAGAAAATCCCCATACTAACCTATGCCGTTTTGGCCAATGTTGGCCAAATTTTAAGTTTTTGTTTTTTTAAACAAAAGTGCAATCCTCGGGTGTGTTTAGCCTTAGTATCCTATATACTACGTAAAAAGTGTGAAATTTCACCATGAAATTTTAAAGGAAAAATAAGAAAATCGGCATACTAACCTATGCTGTTTTTGGCAAAAATTGGCCAAACTTTCACAGCTTTATTTTTCGTTAAAAGTTAATTCCTCCATTGTATTTAGCCTTAGTATGCTATATATTACATTAAAATTGGGACATTTCACCATGAAAATTTCAAGTATAAAAAAGCAAATCGGCACACTAACCTATGCCGTTTTTTGGCAAAATTGGCCCAGTTTTTATAGTTTTATTTTTGAATAAAAAGTGCATTCCTTGGTTGTGTTTAGCCTTAGGATCCTATATATTACGCAAAAAAGTGGAAAATTTTACGATTACATTTTCAAATCTCAAAAATAAAACAGCATACCAACCTATGCAGTTTTTTTTGCCAAAATTTACCAAATTTCCATAGCTTTATGTTTCAACAACAAGTGCATTCCTCCATTGTGTTGGCTGTAGTATGCTACGTATGACGTACAACATTGAAAATATCGAAATAAAATTTTCACCTGACAGGAAGAAAATCTGCATACCTTTTTTGGCCAAAAAGCAAATTGTCATACTAACCGATGCCGCTTTTGGACAAAATTGTGTTAGGGATAGGGATAAGGGTTAGGATTAGGGGTTAGGCGTTAGGGTTAGGGGTTAGGGTTTAGGGGTTAAGGGTTGGGGTTAGGGGTTGGGGTTAGGGGTTGGGGTTAGGGTTCAGGGGTTAGGGCTCGATTATTCCGACTCACTTCTCTCTGGCACATCTGGCAAAAACATTACCAAGCTGCAGCGAGTACAACATTTTTTGGCCATGTCTGTCCAATGCTCAACAGAACTGCATTGGCTTCCTGTTTCCGAGCTCATACATTATAAGACCAGGAGCAAGTGAGGGCTTCACCATTCTGGCGAATTGCCGGATGATGCTGGATGTAATTACCAGTGAAACGTCGTACTAAAACTGTAGATCTTGTGGATTCACTCTTCAACACACCGGTGGGCTAAAGTAGTGAACTATTTGTCTTTTGTCAACGTGACACTTTTTTGCTGATTGGCCGTGTCGGGTGGTGGAGGGTTACGACACATTTATAAATAACGCGATCTAACCCAAAAACATTTATTATGAATTATAAGGTTGCACTCATTACATACAAAGCGCTTGCCACAAATGAACCTCAATACCTTGCTGACATTATCACGCAAACTCTGGTCATCCTCGCGGCACCTTTTGGCTAGTCATCGAATAAAGACGGTCTCTGCATTGCACGCTTTCAGATGCACTTTTGCATCCATCTGGAATGTTTTTCCTTCCGATATTAGGAAGTCACTGGAGCTACGCATTTTTAAAATCTATATTGAAAATAAATTTTCTTTAGAACTGCTTTTTGAGCTTAGTAAGTTGTCCTTCGATGAGCATAGTTGGCTCTGTACGGTGTGAAAGAAGTTCAACATACACACCAACATGGACACTCGCTAAAAAAACCTAACCATCATGGACACTCGCTAAATAACCTAACCAACATGAAAACTCGCTAAATGACCTAACCAACATGGACACTCGCTAAATAACCTCACCATCATGGACACTCGCTAAATAACCTAACCAACATGAAAACTCGCTAAATGACCTCACCATCATGGACACTCGCTAAATAACCTCACAATCATGGACACTCAATAAATAACCTAACCAACATGGACACTCGCTAAATAACCTAACCAACATGGACACTCGCTAAATGACCTCACCATCATGGACACTCGCTAAATAACCTAACCAACATGGACACTCGCTAAATAACCTAACCAACATGGACACTCGCTAAATAACCTAACCATCATGGACACTTGCTAAATTACCTAACCATCATGGACACTCACTAAATTACCTCACCATCATGGACACTCGCTAAATAACCTAACCAACATGGACACTCGCTAAATAACCTAACCAACATGGACACTCACTAAATTACCTCACCATCATGGACACTCACTAAATAACCTAACCAACATGGACACTCGCTAAATAACCTAACCAAATGGACACTCGCTAAATAACCTAACCAACATGGACACTCGCTAAATAACCTAACCAACATGGACACTCGCTTAAACAACTTAACCAACATGTACACTCGCTAAATAACCTAACCATTATGGACACTCGCTAATCAACTTAAACAACATGGTGCTGTATCGCCACCGTGTGGTCACATGGTACAACTGCAGTGCCTGGCGCGGTAACAGCAGCAGTGGCACTGTGCGGTGTCTTCACGGCTTCATTGCAGCCAACCGCGCTTGGCACTAACGCCAAGACACCGCAGCACCAGCGACTCACAACTGCGGGGAATGCGCGGGTGACGTCTGACAGCGGCAACTGCTGGCCTACTGTGTTGGCCTGTACTGCACATGTCCACCACATAGCAGACGTAACCACGAATTGAATGGTTGTGGTACTGCACGTGTCCACCAGAGGGCACAAGTAACACGTCAAGCGCCGGTAATAAAAAACGAAACTGGCCGATTTGCACTGCAATCCTTTATTTCATCACGGATTTTCAAGTAACAAACTACTGCATTGACATCCCAAGCTGTCCCATACGTTTACACAGTTGAATGTTTGCTGAACATCGGTGCTGAAGTAATGAAACGCACTGCATTCCCAAACAGTGCGCTACAAATCGGCAACAATCACACCCATCATTGACTTCAATGCAAATGCCGCCCCGGTTCCACAAGTCACACAAGCAAGTGGTGTTTGCCCTTCGACTCTACTCGACAGAGTCGCGCCATATACGATTCAACTCATCCCGCTGAGATGCGTTTAAAGGCATATGGGTTAGGGTTAGGATTAGGGGTTATGATTAGGGGTTTGGATTAGGGGTTAGGGGTAGGGGTTAGGGTTTGGGTTAGGGGTAAGGGTCGCGGGTTAGGGTTAGGGTTAGAGTTAGGGTTTTAGGGTTTTAGGGTTAGGGTTTAGGGTTAGGGTTAGCGTTAGGGGTTAGGGTTAGGGCTAGGGTTTAGGGTTAGGGGTTAGGGGTTAGGGTTAAGGGTTAGGGTTTCGGGTTAGGGTTAGGTTTAGGGG